>NC_056741.1:499730898-499863398 GCF_019279795.1 Protopterus annectens
GGATGACAGTGTGTGAACAGTAAAGGGATTCATATATCTGGTAGTCCATAATGCACAAGGTATTATCTATGATGTGTCTGCAGACTACCCAGGCAGCTTCCATGACTCCCACATATACAGTATGTGAGAACTTTAACAATAGTTTGTTAGATGTGAATTCCCTCTGAGGAATTTTATTGGCGATGCCAGATGTGCCCTGGAATCCTTGTTGATGACACCCACCCAAAAAATATATACAGTACTGTGACAGACATGGGTATGGCTTTGCCCTATCACATACCTGGGTCATTGTGGAGCATGTGTTTGGGCTACTGAAGACATGCTTTTGCTGCCTGGATATATATGGTGGTGCCCTGCAATAAATCCTTGGTGCATGTGATAAAATATTCTTAGTGTGTACAATGTTATAAAACATGATAATTGGGAATCAGTTGCAGGATGAACATTTCCCATCCTACCAGGCAGTGCAGGGTGAACCATGTGAGGACTTGGTGGAGGACTAAGCAGCAGCAGATGTACATGCTAGATGGAAATTTGCACTGTGTATGGTGCACTGGCAAACTGGCACTGGTTGGTGCATAGCTTCAGCCCCTGTAATATATACACTACAATAAAAGTGACTTATTCACAACCAATACCAGACTGTGCTGTTCCATGTACTGGCTGGACAACAAAGTTCAAAGTACAAAGCATAATTATCATAATTTGCACAGGTGGGGAAAGGATCACAAGTATGCAGTGTCTTCTACAGAGAAATGTGAGAGAACTAGACAAAATGCGGGTCTATATTATAAACATGAAAGCTCAAAATAGTGAATACATGTACATCGACACATAAAGGTCGATGTACAAAAAGAGCAAAATATGTAATCGGTGAAAATTAAAATGCCAGATGTTTTTGCTTGGCCAGCAGGGTGGTAGTGGGGATGAGGAAATATATCGTTTTCCCCACTGTAGTGCAATCTTGAAGTTGGTATATTTAAGTAGGGGGGTGTGGGGGCACAGTCCCCCACACGGGGGGTGCAGAAGCGTGTTAATTTAATTTTATTTATTTAGTTTGAGCTTACCTGCACGGAGCTCTTGATTGACAAAATATGTCCAGCGTTTTCATTTTTGCCGATTACGTATTTTGTTCTTTTTGTATATCAACCTTTATGTGTCAGTGTAGATGTATTTGCTGTTTACAGCCTTTGTGTTTATAATATAGACCCAAAATTAATACTTATGAGTACACTGTGTGTGTGTGTGTGTGTGTGTGTGTGTGTGTGTGTGTGTGCCACTAAATAATTACATAAATTAGAGTTTCAGACTTCATATCTTTCATAAAAACCATGCTAGTGCAAAATCTGTAATTCCAGCAGTATGTTTTTTAAAGGACATGAAGTCTGAAACTCATGATGAGATGTGTTTCAGTGGACATCCCAGAACTGCTTATGTATGTCTAGCACTCATCTCATGGCAATTTGCTGAATGCCTCATATGGATCATATGTCATTGTTTTATAATCCTGAATATAGAGAAAACATGTATATCAAAGATCAACAGTGATGGAGAAATTGTGTCAAAAGGCATTAATATTGAAAGTATTGAACAGAGATTAAATGTTTATATTTAAGTTTACTAACTGATAGAAAGATGCATGTTATTTACAGTAATAGATGCTTAACAATCAAAATCTATCAGAAGCTTTCAGTGATGTAGAGTAGTGGTTCTGAAATGTTATGACCATCCTCAACAGAGAGGCAAAAGTTTGAATCAGAAGAGGAACAAGTAAGTTTGAGAATGTTGTATGCTTAGGGAATTAATTATTTACCATTAGTACATATGAAACATCCCACTTGTATTTTAACATAGCAAGATGCTAACATTTATTGTGTTATGCTTTAACTTTCAAAAAGTACACTGCAGATATTATTCAGTTAGAATAGACAACTGCTAAAGAACAGAAAAGTTATTTAGTAGTGTTAAATACATTTATGCCTTTTTTATTTTTTATGCTTTTAACTGAATCGTGGCTGCTCAGATAATTTTAAACTCTGAAAAGTAGTGCTGCCTCCATGAATATGAAAGATGAATACAAATGAAATAAAGTAACATAAATGGATATTTCTACATAAAAATATTTTTCAGTAGTGTTGAAGGCTCTGATGGAAGGCAAATTTTAATTAGTTTCCATTATCTGAAAAGATGCATTAGGCTATACTTATGAGGTATCCTTGAATGAAAGAAAGGAAAGCTTTGACCATATAATGGATATATTACATAGCATCTAGGATTCATTGTGAAAAACATTAATGCTCCTCAAATGTAGGTCTAGATGACACTGGTGTGATTATGTACACCACACTGATAGATCCATTTATACCTCAGTAGTAAACAAACCCCTGTAATATGGTAATGTTCTTCAAACAGCACAATTTCAGCCAGATATATATTTCACCCATTGTGAATCATTGTATGGGCATATCTGCCTAAACAGTCAGCTAAATTACAATCACATACAGGTTCTTTTTGGCCTTATAAGGACAGAGATATGATTAACAAGACCACTTGGCCCAAGTGTATTCTGAAGCAAAAAAAAATGAAACAGTGGTTTCATTATCAAACAAGTAAGCATCAGCCTATTCCACTGCACTTAGTCTATTAATTAGAGATTGTATGCATTTCTAGACTGTGTTGGGATACTTAGATGGGCTTTCATCATCATCATCATCATGACAGTTGATCAATATTAATTTACAGAATATTAGATATTCATTGCTAGACTTTGCTGTGGCAACCAGATAAATGGCATTACATTACACCCTTTATTTCCAGAATGTAAGCAGTATTTTTTACTTAAATATAGTGGAAATAAGTTAGTGTCAGTCAATTTGGGTAAAAAGTCAGTAGAATTCATGGCTCTATGAATAGAAAACAAGACTTCTTTTTCATTTAAAAAATACCTCTCCTGAAGTATGCTGAGTTAAACATCCTTGAGGTTATAAAGGAGTGTAATTTAAGTAAAAGAACAATGAAAGCTAATTCAAAATGTACTAAAAGAGGAGGACAGATGTGGAAGTAGGTGGAGCATGATATGCCGATAAGGGGAGCCATCTTCAGCTTTGATACACAAATGTACTGATTTCCAAAAAAGTGGGTGATGGATTATACACGGACACACAGATTATACATGGACACATGGATAGCAAGGAATGATTCACAACTTGTCATATTTCAGCTATATGCAATGCTAATACCCTATATAGAGAGGCAAGAGTGGAAAAAAAGCACATTTGGTGTGGAAAGACCTTGAAGATGTGGTTTAGAGATCATTGGAACAAGTTTTGGAAAGTTTTGTTTGGTGTTTCTAATTTGACTACACCAGAGTAATCTAAATGGCTGAAACCAGTAAGAATTTAACTAAGGATAGTAGAATAATTTTAGCAGATTAGAGAAGATTGCTCAGCTTATGCATAACATTAAAACAGATTTACAGAACATTAAGGCTGCTGCTTTGAAACATGACCAATAGTTAGAAAATATTCAACAAGCATTGCATCAGTATCAAGAAGATCTTAAAGAGCAGACACTGGCAGTAAGTGCTAATTCAAAGCATGTCACAGACTTACTGATACACATACTGCAAATGGAAGCTAAAATAGATTATGTAAATTTAGACCTCATAGAAATAACCTCAATATACTTAAACTACCTGATAGTGTCTTTGATATGCAGAGAAATTCAAACTTTGATATAAGCAACTACCCATTTGTTATCGAAAGGGTAAACAGGATTTAGTCCAGAAAAGTGAATGCATTATACCCTAGGAATTTTATTTTTAAATCCTAGCATTTCAGCAATTAAGATCATATCAAACCTGTCTTACGCAGAATGCCTTAAAACTCTTTCCCTCTACTCAGTCTCCTACAGATTGCTGAGGAATGATTTATGCCTGGCCTACAAGGCATCAGCAAATTCCACACTTATGTATATCCTGCATATTCATAAGTCAAACAGTATCAGAAATACAAGATCTACGGACTTAAATTTTGTCTGAGACTTAAATAGAACATGCTGGAGCGACAGAAATGTGTCCCAGAGACTGACCTTATTATGGGACAGGCCCTGCATGCATGTGAAGCTGTTTGTCTATTATTTATTTTATTTCTTTATTGCATTTTATTTTACATTTGTTTACCTGAAAAGTCCAACTGGGCAGGTACCCATTTTCAGCGGAGGCCTGGGGAGAAAAGTTACACATATAAACATATTTAAACATAGACATAAGGGTAACAATTTATACAATTTATAAGCACATGTAGAAATAACATAATTTAGCTGACAGGAAGAACTATAGACAGAGACACATATAAACCAAAATGTAACAATGCAATCTAAAAAAATCATGACATGCCAGACAGAGCTAATTAAAGTAGCATATGTATTCCTAACTGTAATAATTATGTGCATAGGAGATAGAAAGGCAGCAGTGAAGAAGGTAGGTGGGAGGCTGGGGAGGGTTTAGAAAGCAACTGTAGCTGACGGTTGAAAATAGATTTTTCTACTTGATAGAGATAGGTCACAAGAACTATCATTTAACCAGGAATGTTGCAAGAGCAAAGCCACGTATTGAACCAATGACTTTTGAGTGATTTTTTGAAGTGAGTAATATTGGTTGTGGATTTTATATTTTGAGGAAGTGTATCCCAGATTTTGGCAACATAACTAGAATAAAGAGAGTGTCCTGCAGTATTCATAGATCTGGTTACTTTTAATAGAGATTTACTGGTTGATCGTAATTCATGATGATTGGAATAGGGTTCAAGGATGTTTTGGAGGACTGGTGTTTTTTTCCTGTTTGTTAAGTAATCTGTGGGCCATTGTCAGTTGATTGTAGGAAAAGAGGTATGGAAAACCTAACCAGGGAAGTTTTGTTAGTGCTTGACAGTGATGTGATCTGTATGTAGAGTCTGTTTTGTTATTTTATTATAACATGCTCCAAGTTATCCAGTGTCTGTTTTCTTGAGGTTAGTGTGTATGGATGAGACACAAAGAAGTATAGAGAGAAGATAAGTTCTTGCAATGGCTATTTTTAGTACCATTGGTTAGGATTCACTTATTTCTATATAGGTTTCCTAATTTTTTTGTATTTTCTTTATTGTTTATGCTATGTGTAGATCAAATCACAGGTTATGATCGATAACAATACCTAGGAATTTTGTCTGGATTACAGGTACAATAACTCTATTACCTGAAGCAGTAATGAAAAATGTGGGGTGGGGGGGGTTGTGGCTCTAGTGGGTTGGAAGAGCATAAGTTTGTTTTTACTAGGGTTAGGTATAAGTTGTGAGTCAGAGAGCCATGCTAGGCTATCCAGCTTTTTGCAGATCACAAAAGAAACAAAAATATATTACCCAGTTTAAGCACAACTATACCAGTGGACTGGGAATAGGAAATTTATACTAGGCATCCATGTCCCTTATGGACAGAGGTGGCTTATAAAGCCTGGCCCTCAAAGTCTTTTTTAGATACAGGACATCATTATTCTTTTTGAGATACTTGACTGGGCTTAGAGAGGTCCCCCAGGTCATTAGCCTAGCAACAGTCTATGATCCTATTTATGAATAACCAGAAGAAATCCAGGGGATCTCAATAAAACCTTTAAGATTGTTGGTCATATGGTAAGGATAGCTTCAGATTACAGTGTAGCCCTTTTCATGAAATGAAATGAAGAACCTTGGCGCATTATCTAAAATCAGCAAAATATCCAGGTTCTGTAGTAACACTAAGCTAGCCAGCCTTTTTGCAGGATGCAAAAGAAACACAAATGTATCAGTTTTATTGCCAGCAAGTACAAATATATTCCTTAAAAATTAGGAGGGAACCCACAGGAGGAAACTTTTTTACCAGGTGATGAAGCCTAATGTTATAGCTGTAGATGTAAAACACAGATATTGGCCCACTAATGCCTCACTTATCCGATCTCCATCTCCGAAGAAAGGGGAGAGCAGTTGAAACACCTCTTTCAAAATCTACAAATCAGGGTGAGCAAAGAAGAAAACATTCTTGTCAGCAGAAACAGTACTTTATATTGCCCCTGTCACGACTGCAATCACAGGTCACGACAGCAGTCACAGGAAGAATAATTTGGATTTTGCAAGTCCAGAATTAATGTGTATGAGAAACACAAGACTGAATCTTCATGGTAGAGTTCCCCAGTGTTGACTGAGATATCTAAAGAAATGAAGGTTAAGGTATCAAAAGAATAACTTGAAGACAAGGTCAAACTAAAGTAAACAGTAACTTTTATTAATAAGCAATGGGGGCAGAAAAATATGCTCTGCATTACATGCTCTGAACTTAAAAATCTTTGGTGAAGAGCTGTAGTAAAAATGGATGCAAGCTGATAGGTATGTGTGTGTTTTTTTTAGTCTGCCTTGAACGAGTTGCTTATAGATGTACTAGAGGAAAACTCTCTTAATGTTCATGTCATTTTTCCTTTTCTCTTTTGTCTTTCCTTTCTTACTTAGGCATGTCAAAAGATGGTTTGGTGAAGCACAAGGTAACTACTGCCTATACGGTTGTTAATAATATGCATAAGCTGAGCACGATGTTAATATTGCTTGATCTTTTGCATATTCTGTTGCTGCACCCCCAACACCTCATAAGATCCTAGGATCATAGGAGGTTACTAGGCTAATGGCCCTGGGGCCCTTATGAGCCTACCCAAGAGTTTATCCCAAAAAAGAAACCTCAAGTCATCACCTGTCACCCCTGTCAATGCGGGACAAAGGTGGAACCCGTGGGACAAATTTGTGGTTTCCAACCCACTCATCAAGGTTGTGCTTGAAGAGGGTCAGTGAGATACTCTGTTTGACATGTATAAGAAGTCTATTTCATAGACGGGGAAGCCTCTGGTAGATAAACCTGTCTCTCCAGCAGGTTTTGTTGATGTTGCATATTAGATTTAGGCCTATCAAGTGGGTAATGCACGAGGAGTTAGACTTACAGATATGAAGCATCTCTAGTATGGCAGGGTCCAATATTGCCTTGTAGGTGAGACACAGATCACATCAGAGCAATCCGTATGATAACAAGTAAAGTGATAGTGATTTGAGCCTTTCCACATAAGACAGGTGTTGGAAGCCATAGATTCTCTTTGTGAAGTATTTCTGTAGCCTTTCCAGTTGGTGCAGGTGTTTAGAGAGGTACTTATCAAATAGCGAATTATACTCAATTATAGGTCTAATGAGGGAGGAGTACAGACAGGTAATAACCTTTTTTTCTGGATGACATCCCTTTACGTATCAGATGAATCAAGTAAAAGGCTTTTCTGACCACTGCTGCCACATGATGGTGGAATTTGAGATTGTTGTCAACCTGAGTACCCAGGTCTCTCACCACAGGTTGTGTGCTTAGGGGGTTGCCATAGATGTGGTACAAATGGTATGATAATACATTTTTTTTTTTTTTTTTGCATTTAACTTAAGGCCCTGAATTTGGCACCAGTTATTTGTAGCTGCGAGACCCTCTTCCAGTATGTTAATGTAATTTGGGGAGTCAATGATGGTACCCAACCTACAGTCATCCACAAACTTGATCAGCCACAGGCCCTTGGTCTTTGCAAGGACCTCTGAGAAGTAGATGCCAAACAGTAGGGGTCTCAGGATAGATCCCTGGGGAACACCACTAGTGACAGGTCTGCTGTAGGAGGTGGTGGCACTTGTTTTGGCCTTGTGGCTCCTATCTGTGAGCCAGTTGGCCACCCATCTGATGAGACAGGGATTAACACCAAGTTGTGTTAGTTTTTCAATGATGCCCAAGTGAGGAATTGTGTCAAAGGCCTTGGCCAGGTCAAGATAAGCTGTATGTACTTACTTTCCCTCATCCAAAGCCTTGGCGACAGTCTCAAAGAAGTCACCTAGGTTCAGTAGGCAAGATCTGGCCCTGACAAATCCAAATTGGTTGGGGTCAAGTGTTTGGAGATTGCCTATGTCCTTGATTGTAAGATCCATAATAATACACTTCATGGCTTTAAAGATCAGACTTGACAAGCTAATGGGGTGATAATTTCTTGGGTCAGTAGAGGCACCACCTTTGTGCAAGGGGATGACAATGTATTTGTTCTGTGTATTGGTCCAAGATGGGATGACACAGATGGGGATATACATGCATGCTGCAACTAGCACACTACCTAGAGCGCAAGTGCTATATAGTTAGGCTCTAGTACTTTTTTATTCTCTTTGGTTTATAATTTAGTAGCTAATATGCCATTTAAGGTAAAAAATTAGTATCTTTGGGATATCTGGCCCACTGGTATGCAAAATTGCATTACACTGTTTAATATTTCTTTAAAGTGTTGATTGCTTAGGGTATTGTTTTTAATTAATTACTGTGTCCAGTGTGTCAGTTATGGAGTGACGTGTACAACTGTAGCAGTGTATAGAGCACTATGCTCATACTCCCCTACTTTTAATGCTATGGATTATGAAAGAGCTCCTTAAATATTATGCAGTTAAAGCAGTGGTGGATTGGTTGAGGAGAAAGGATACTCATTTTATTTAATTAGAAGAAACCTAACAGAAGGCAAAAAAATAAAATGACATCTTGTTAACCAAGTTGTGGAGAGTGAAAGGACATTTGAGCAGGGTTAATTCTGCCATTACTATTTTAATATTCAACTTTATAAAGGACAGTGAATAGGCAATGTTTTACAACAGTTACCCTCCCCCCCAGTCATTTCACACAGGAATGGACATGGCCATAGGGATGATCTAGCATGTAAATTATGCATGACTGACATATCATGCAAATTTAACTGTGACATCACAAATATTCATTGTCTAATGTAGCTTACCTTCTTCCTCAAAAGTAGTGCAATCTCAGAGTTGGTATATATTGCTATTAATATACCCGAGGTGTATAAACAAAAAGCCCAAGAAAAAAGTAATATTCTAATGTAGTTTACCTTCTTCCTCAAAGTAGTGCAATCTCTGAGTTGGTATATTTGTATTTATATACACTGGGGTGCAGGTGGGGCCTGCCCCCCCTGCAAAAAGCCCAGGGAAAAAATTAATATTTATGAGCTAGACTATAAAACAGGAGAAACCACAATATAAAACTAAACATGTGGATTCAACTTTCTCAAAAGTAGTGCGATCTCTGAGTTGGTTTATTTGTATTAATATGCACTGGAGTTATACACAAAAAGACCAGAAACAAAAGTAATAGTCTAAGGAAGTTTACATTTTCCTCAAAGCAGTGTGATCTCGGATATGTTTTTTTTTTTTTTTTTTTCTGGCTGAATGTGTAAAGTTTATGCATCATAGTTTTATTAAATTCTTATTAAAAATTTTCCTCGCTTGAATGTTTACAGCATGTCAGCAATACCAAATGAATATTCATAAGGACTACTGAATCATTGTCATCTTTATTCATGTATAGTGAAAAAAATGGCCATGGACAGACTGTTGGGCGGGGTTTGAGCGGGCTTTGCTACTGTGCATCAGGGGGAGGGCACTGTTGTAAAACATCACCAGTGAATGAATGGTATAAGGTGGCTGATGCTGAAAATTTTGGGAAGATAACAATACTGCATGGCTAGTAAACTTTTATGGCTCAAATGATAACAGACAAGTATAAGGGCAGCTGAAATTAAAGATGCAACAGCATATTAGCCATAATTCTAATATTGTGCTGGGATGATTTTAGTATAGCACTTGACTCCAACATTAGATAAAATGCCAGCAGGAATAAACAGAATACTTATAACTGTGATAATGTTAAAATATAATCAGCATGGACTAACAGACAGCTTAAGAGTGAAAACTCTGCTGGTGTACATAGTTTAAATATTTTAAATATACAGGAGGTATAGCCAGCAGAGCAGACATGCTTTGGATTTCAGAATGACTGATTACACAGATGGATCACACAGATATTGTGCATGTTACTATGTCAGATCACAGTATGATACTACCATCCTTGACATTAACAATGAACAGGGTAACCACACTTGACTGCTGAATGCATCCCTTAAGGTTTCATGATAAGAGCAGCTGCAGAGTATTTGAAATTGGGTTAGTTCCTTTTGTGGTAAGCACTCGAGAGTGGGTATCTCCAACAATAAGAGATAAATAGCTTTTAACAATGGACTCCATCAATAGTGTCAGCAGCTTACTAGAACTAACAAATTAGCTAAAGAATTGAGATTAAATAGTACAGAAAAGAGAACTCAACTAAAAAGCAAAATTGTAAAAATAGCTGATATAAGGACAACTTAATATTCCAGACCTTAGCAGCACTGAAAAAGGAATGCAAAGCTTTACAGATAAGTCATATTCATCACAAGTAGGAACATTATATATTATGTTATTGGGATAAGGGTACTAAATCACTCAACATCATAGCCAGGAGATGTCAATAGAGGATGGGGAAATTAAGAATTTAGCATATGAGTATTCCAGAGGGGGATATCACAACAGAACTATTAGAAATGAATAAGTTATTTGTCGCCAAGTAGTATCCTCCTTTAAATCTTAGCAAAAGCAGGATGAATGGCTCTGATGTTAATATATTATTTATTAAATATGAAGGCAATTTTAGTAGCAGCAAAAAATCAGCTGCCTTAACCCATTGATAAGAATCAGCTGCCTTAACCCATTGATGAGTAACATTTTTAACATTTTATTCTAACCAAGACCTACTACAAATCTACAAACATAAGTCTAAAGTTGGATGCAACATGTGCAGCTATCACCCCAATATTGCTTGGAATAGGCTCCCACTAGAAATCAGGACCCTTACTCACCCTAAACAATTTAAGACAACCATCAAAGAGCACTTTAAAAGTCACTGGTTCTGTCACTGCACTCTCCCTTCCTTAAACATCCTGTACTTCTCATATCTTAATATACTTTCTACCCTTAACTCACTCTTCTCACTAGCTCTCTCTAATCTTCCTTGACTACACTTTCTAATGTCTTCTAAAATCTATTAAGCAAATCACGTCAGAGAAACATACTATTGTAATTGTCTTGCCTTCATGCAACTACATTATAATAAAACTGGGTTTTTGTAACCACTTACCCCAAAACTATATTCATTTAATGACATATTTCTTTTTATACATCTTGAAATAGTTTTGTTATACTCCTGATTATTGACACTGTATGACATTGTATTGCTACTTAATGTCTTGTAATAATCCTGTAACATTGCTGTTTAATGCTAATTTATAATGAAAATTGTTTAATATGTTGGAGCTTTTCTCCCCAGGCCTTTGCTGAAAAAGGGCTCTTCAGCTCAGTCGGACAATCCCTGTCAACAAATGTAAAATAAATAAATAAATAAAATGTAGTGGCTGTTAAGAAAAAATAACTGAATTTAACACACCAGAAAATTAAAGCACTCTGCAATCCTGCAAGCCATCCATATAGATAGTTAATTAATTCTTAATAGGGCATGGATAAGCCACGTGGAAAAGCATGATTTAACACTCTGGGGGCCCATATACACATTATAACAATGCCACCAAAAGCAAAGTTTGTAGGACTAGTCTAAAAAGAGTGCACCACTGTTATGAGCTACTCTTGACAGAAGTGGTAACGCTACTATGGACATTCTACTTGAGGAGGATGGATGGACAGTTTTGGGTTTGGCCCTGGAGATTTTCATGTCAGGAATTCTGGGTGGTGTAGAGGTTGGAACCTCACATGAGCTTCCAGCAATCCATTATTTTCCAGACTATCCAAAAATCAGAGTGAATATCCTGTAGTCTGGGAAACACTGTATAACATTGGCATTCTGTTTGTCAGACTTTGAGAAAATAGCACCTTAAACTGACTTTTTTTTTAGTGCATGATGCAGTCAAGTCAAAGTGTAGCAAAAGAAACAAAAAAAAGACGAAACACAACATTCCTCCACCTCCACCCACTGACATGCCCATTTAAATCATAAAATGGCTGTGGAGATGGGCAGAGTGGGTGGAGAAAGACTTATGATGGTAGGACTACAAATGGTGAAAGGGGAGTGGCATCTGTATATTTTTTGCTATAGCAAAAGGTGGCAAAATTATCAATATGTCATTTCCCTAAGCCATTGTCATTTTCCGAAATGTGTGCACTGCTGCCATCTAGTATTAGAGTACAACTACAATGCTTGTGAATGCCATACCTGGGGTTAGTGCCTAGTACATATATTCTTGAACTAAAACTTGCAAAGGCCAAACATCTGCACATGTGAATACATATGTATTTGTCGCCATTACATTTGTAGGTGGAGGGGGTGAGATTAGTCAGCCACTGATGCATGTGGTCCTGACAGCATCCCCTCTTCATCTATTCATTATTCCTGTGACCAAGATGACTGGACAATGAAGGAGGCTGCTGTGTGCCTAGTAGCTAACTGGGCTGGTAATGCCCCACTAATGCAGGTGCATGAAAGAAGAACTTCCCTTGTTATGTGCAGTAGTAGAAGACCTGATGTCACTGATTTCAGTAATGATTCTTCCTCAGTTATGCCTGTGGAACAGGCTTTGGCAGTGCCCAAAGGGGATAACCTAGGCATACAGCATTGTCACTCTTTCTGGATGCTGTAACTACACCTGTTGGGACTGCAACATCTTACCTAAACAGACATGCAGTAGTGATGCTTCTAATTCCAATAGGAATAGAACACAGCACTTTGGAAGCTTATGGGCAGATGTGAAGTAACATTTCTGCTTCAATTTTATCCTTGTAGTCTACTTCTGACCATGGTTAAAGATGCTTGAGCTCCTGCATTCCTAAAATACAATGCACAATTACTGTTGCTCAAACTGCAGTCAGCCTTACTCTGCAGCTCAGCTAAAAGCTGTGGGCCACATATTATAGTATGTGACCTATGCTACGTTTTTGTTTTCTTACAAGAGGAATAATGATCTTCTCAGGGCTCAGACTGCCATGCTACAGCAACTGAGGGGATATGTAGATGGCCTTCCTAGACTGCGACTGGAGATTCTTGATTCCATATGGCCAATGAGTAGTGCAACTGCTGTTTTTTTTTTTTTTTTTGGTCCAGGCTCAATATTCCCAGGATTACATCCTCCCCAACAATCTATCAAGTGCAGCAGCAGTATCACCCCAGCCATGTATTGTGTCACTTATGTCCCTATTACATACAGCCGCACTTTCTCCAAGTGTACAGGTAAGTACACTGTCTACTGAAGGTACACCCTGTCTCTACTGCTGGTGATATGTGTTACTGTGAACTTATCTCTGTCAGATCACATGTCATGTATGGGTGTCTATGTCTCACTACCACAGGGGTGTATTATGACTGCGCAAGTACAAAGTAGTGGGTTAGTATTGAAACCAAGTCCATCCACATCTCATAAAGGCCAGGGTAGAGGTCTTTGAGTTGCTTCTTCCAATTGGAGAACTTGAAGTGATATCCTCTGTGTGTCCATAGGCCTTGTCACTGCTTGCTCCATATGCCGCTACCCTGGGAAGTGAGAACAGCAATAATCTGATCCTATCCTAACAGTATAATTGTCCAACTTAGCTTTGTCAGCTAAATCTGTGATATATTATTTATTTTATAGATTAACTGCATGATACTTATCAAGGAATCACCATGCTATATAATGTTAATAAATAGATTATTTTTTTCAACCACATATGACCTTTATCCATATGTCTTTGCCATTAAGGCATTCCACATCTCCTGTGCATGTTTTATTGTCATACCAGCTAAGGGATTTGTTGCTTGATGATGCTGTTGCTGGTGATGGTGGAGGGTCATCCTTGCACAAATATCCAGGTACTCTAGTGTGATGCTAAGCTGGATGCAGCAGGCAACAAATGTATAGCCTTTACAAGTGTGCAGGGCAGTGTGCCACTTGAGTTGTTCAGTCAATTGAAATATGTCTTCACATGTCCAAAGACATTCTCTTGGATGTCCTTTAAATTGTTATGGGCATGACTTTAGAACTCCACGGCAAGTACCAGGCTTTACTGGAAAAAAGCTCACTCAGAGTCTGCCACCTTGCTGTGAGGGAAAGGTTAGTTTGCTTTTGTAATTTGTATTACTTTATTGCCTTTTTTATTTTGTATAGTGTGATTTGTTTTCTTTACACTGTGTTTTTCTCAAAGTCAGAGCATGGTCAAATGGGGCCCTAGGCAGGGTAATTGATTGGGACCTCTCATAAACACCCCCCAGCCATTGCAGAGTTTCATTAGTTGGCTATTTCTCCACAGTTACCATAAATATTGTTCAGACCTTTCAGTGTACATACTGTTTTCTGCTTTACTTCTACAATCATTAATTGGATTTAATTTAAAACTTTTATTTCAAATTTAATAGCACAAACACTGATAGACATTTGCTAAACTAAGAAATCTAGACAAAACCATAAAAAAGTGGTACAAATAGGGACAATTTTGAAATAATCCTCTTACAAACTTAGAAAGTTGATAGAATAACAGGTTTTGCATAATCATGCATTTTCTGAAGGGTATGAAGTCTAAAACTCAAATGTCTGTCATTATTTTCTAACTTCACTTTTCAAGGATTTGTCACCAATTTGCCAGAAAGCCACAGTTCTATGAAAAACGGACCAAAAATGTAAAGTAAAAATCTGGACATTCTGCGAAAATCTGTACAGTTCAGAGGTATGTGCTGAACAAAACAATACAGTCTCATAATGAAAGCAGACTTAGCATTAAAACTTTTCTGCCTTTAAAACTCCCATTCATTGAAACCCACATTCAAAGAAAATGCATATGGCCAGTGGTGGATAACACTTACTTTTGGGCTGTTTTCAAATCACAGTCCCCTTGTGCACATTTTTAGAACCATGCATGCATGTGTTCTTTAATTCATCTTCCTGACTGAATTAAATTATATTCTCTGAATAATACAGCACCACTTGTTAGAGCATGTTTTAAATTTGTACTTTTGAATATTTTTTCCACTAAGCAATGAAACAAAATTCATGAACCAATAATGACAAAACTACCCAGTTCAGAACATTTCATCAATAAAAGTCTCATCAAACTTCTGTCATTACAATTAATCAATATTAGTCAATATGCACAATCTCTGCAGAAGTAAAAGTCATCTGAATAATTCCACATTAAAGAGACCTGTAACTAATGAAGATGTTACTGCTTGCAAACAACTATATTTCAGTGTTGCATTTACAAACTCAGTGCTTGCTCTCCTTCATGAATAAATTGCCTGTGTTACATTAAAAAATAGTAAGCTGGTAATATTGCATTAGGGAATAAATGGCAAACTGACAACAGGTTCATACTTACTAGGCATCTCCTCCAAAGGAGGATATACTTAGGACTGTAGCACCCCACCCCCTTAAGTAAACACAGCATCAGCAATCCATTTAAATGTTGTGGGTTTAACCCACAGCCTACTGCATCAAAAGCAAGCATGCTGTCTGTTGTGCTGCTAATAATGCTTTTAAATTCTTTAGCACAATAGTGATACAATTTGCTAAACAACAGTGGCACATTGTAAACAGACTTAACATGAGCAAAATTAAACCTCTCTTAACCCTGAAGCTCTCAATTTCTTATAAAATGCACTTGACACACAACTCCTTGCAAAATGCACTTGACACTCAACCATATCTCTCAACCTTGTATCCAAAAAATCTGGACAAAGCCAAAATTAATCAGGGTGCAAAGGCTCAAAAGTAGAGACAAATTTTAAATTTTGCTTGTATAATCTTAGAAAGTTGCTAGAATAAATCTGGACAGTTGAGAAATATGCACTCAGCTTCTAGAAACTCAATTTTTTAACATCTTGGTGGTTTGGGTAAAGAATTCAGGCTCTTGTTTATTATAACTAAGGCACAGGGTTTGAACCTGAGGAAATTAACTAACCACCAGATGTTCATCGTGTTTCATTATTGCAGTCATTAATCTTGGGTTCATAGGTTCATAGGTTCGTACTAGGCTATCTGCCCTAGGGCATTTATAAGCCTAGCCAGAGTGTTTGTGGCTTTCACCACCCCTTAGGATGAGAATACTACGCCCTTTTAGGGTTTAGTTTACTGTGCCTCTGTCTAGTAGTGACACAGAGATGACCCCCGGGGTAAACCTATGATCTCCCATCCACTCGTCAAGATTTCTCTTGAATAGAATCAGTGAGGGGCTCTGCCTAACATGGACTGGGATTCTATTCCAGAGTGTAGGAAGCCTCTGGGTTATGAATCTGTCCCTCCAGCACATCCTATTTATTTCTGTGTTGAGGTATAAGTCTCTTGCTCTCGTGGCTCTGTTGGATTTGGATTTTCTGAGGTGGAGCATGTCCATTAATTCCGGATTGCACATGGCCTTGTACGTCAGGCACAGATCACCTCTGAGTAGGCAGTATGCGACTGAATAGAGCTGGAGTTTTTTCATTTGGGCAGCATATGACATATGTTTAAGACCCTTTATCCTCTTGGTGATGAATTTTTGGGGTCTTTCCAACTGCTACAGGTGTCGGTGAGATACATCCCAAATGGGGCATTGTACTCAATCATTGGCCTGATAAGAGAAGAGTACAGGGGCACAATGACCTCTCTTGATCTAGATGTGAAACTCTTCATGATAAGGTGGGCAATATAGAAGGTCTTCCTAACCACTTTGGCAATGTGAGTGTCAAATGAGAGGTTACTGTCAACCTGGGTCCCTAGGTCCCTGATTACCTCATCCGTACTTAATGGATTACCACCTATGTGGTAATTTGTGGGTACCTTGTTTTTTCCAAAGGGTATGACTATACATTTTTTGGCGTTCAGCTTAAGGCCATGGCTCGGGCACCAATTATCCATTTCTATGAGGCCTCTCTGAAGGATGTTTGTGTCCGCTGGAGTATCAATTATGGTGCCCAGTTTGCAGTCATCTGCGAACTTTGTCAGCCACAATCCTCCTATGTTTGCCTGTACCTCGGAAAAATAAATGCCGAACAAGAGAGGTCCCAGGACTGAGCCCTGTGGGACACCACTTGTGACTGGCTTAGAGTCTGACATAGCTCCAGCAACTCTGACTCTGTGGGTTCTGTCCTTGAGCCAGTTTGCAACCCATCTTGTGACATATGGGTTTACATTTAAGCTGGTGAGTTTGTCTATGATGCCCGAGTGAGGTATTGTGTCAAAGGCTTTTGCAAGGTCAAGGTAGGTTGTGTGAACTGCCTTGCCCTCATCAATGGCCTTAGTGACTGTTTCAAAAAAGTTGACCAAGTTCAAAAGGCAGGATCTGCCCTTGACAAAGCCAAATTGGGTAGGATCCAATGTCTGTAGGTCCCCAATGTCTTTGTTTATGAGTTCCATAATGATCCTCTCCATAGCTTTGCAGACCAGGCTCATCAAGCTTATGGGGCAGTAATTTCCAGGGTCTGTAGAAGCACCGCCTTTGTGAAGTGGGACCACTGTTGCCGTACGCCACTCTTTGGGTACGTATCCTGTAGTAAGGCTAAGATTAAACAGCAGCCTTATGTGTGGGTTTAGTTCCTCTTGGAGTTCATGTAGCACACAGCCTGGGACACCGTCCGGTCCCATTGATGCTGTGTTTTAGCTTTAGAGAGGCGGCTCTCACCTGGGCATCTGAGATGTTAGGGAGGCTACACTCTGCTGGGATAGTTATTTCTCCTTTTGGGGGGGAGGGGAAGGAAAAATTTGCACTGAACCTGTCTGCCAGAATGTTGACAATGTCAGTGGGTTCAGTGTATTTTGTGTCATTTTGGACTAACTCTGAGCATATCTGGGAGTTTCCACCCAGGTTTCTAACATAGCTAAAGAAGGCCTTGTGATTGTCTTTTGTGTCTTTTGCGATTTTTCTCTCAAAGTTGGCCTTGGATGATTTTATGAGTGATCGTAGTTTTTTTCTAGTACTGATCAGAGATGCCTTCCCTTTTGGGGATTTTGCTCTGTCATGTAGTAGCTTCCTCCTCCTGTTGTAAAGTTTGTTTATGGCTGGGGTCCACCAGACCAGGCGCTTGCCTTTAGGGGAATGGGTCTTGGTTTTATTTGGGATTGCATGATCCATGCATTCTTGAAGGTGCCTGTAGAAGGCATTTGCAAAGGATTCAGCAGTGTGGGTTGTGGTTTTCACTGGCCCAGGGGCCTTAAAGGATACCACTTCAGTCTTAAGAAGTGTGAAGTTGGCTTTTGAGAAGTTCTTCACTGTGGTCTTTTGTGCAGGGGGTGGGGGCGGGATGTGGATATCCAGTGAGATTCATTTATGGTCTGATCTTAACAAAGAGGGATATACTTCCGGTGTGGAGCATTTTGTCCCCATGTTTGTGATGATCAGGTCTAGTATATTGTCTCCTCTTGTGGGAATGGTGACTAGTTGTTCCATTGCATTTGAGTTTATGAATTCTAGGAACCTTTGGGCTAGGGTGTTGGGGCTTGAGTAATGTTCCCAGTCTATATTTGGGTAGTTGAAGTCTCCCAAAATGATGGTATTTGGAGAGACATTCATAATCTCCAGCGTCTTCAGGAAGGCTGTGTGGGGTTCCTGAGTTTGAGAGGGTGGTCTGTAGCATGTTACAAACTGTAAGGCAGTTTTGCCTATGGTTAGTTGCACCTGGATGGTCTCTGATGCTTCGTGCATTGCCACTAACCTGGAGGTGTGGGTATCTTTGATGAATATGGATACTCCCCCTCCTTTTGTGGTTTGGTCCAAGTTTTGGGGCCGGAAAGCATGATATGAGGTAAAACCTGATAGTGCTGGCGTGCTCTCAGGAGCCTTGAACCAGGTTTCAGTCACTGTACAGGCATCGATGTTCTCCATACTGAGGAGGGCTTCGAGGGCATGCATCTTGAGGTTTAGACTTCTGGCATCGAGCAGCATTACCCTTAGTTTTTTTCCACTTGTGTTTTCTAGGGAGGTAGGTTTGTCATTTGAGCCTTGCCTAAAAAAGGCACTATGGGGGTGGCAAGAGCCTTGGCCAATATCCGGAAGCCCAGGGGTGACAGGTGCAAGCCATCCCTTGTGAAGCAGCGTGGCTTGTCAAGCATGTCATCCCAAGCAGACAGACATTGGATCCCCTTAGAATGACACCAGTAATTAAGCCAATGGTTAAAACTGATCATTTTGTCTTTGTACTGTGGCATCATTCTTGGTGAGGGTAAGATGTTGCTCAGGGTCAGGGTCATACCGGCCTGGGCTACATAATCAGAGAGCTCCTCTATGTCTCTTTTCATGTAGTCCAGGGAGGTATGTCTAAGGTTGTTCACACCGGCATGTACAATGACTGAGTCATATTTGTACTTGCTGCGGAGTGACCTGAGTGCTTGTGTTATGTGGCGGATTCTAGCTCCCGACAGGCAGCTTACTGTGACCTTTTCCTTGTTCAGTCTTGTGAGCGGGACGTCAGTGTGTCTGACTATGGAGTCACCTATTACAAGTGTGTCTGGCATGTTGTTTGGCCTTAAGGGCTGTGACTGCTTAGCACACTGACTTTGTGAACTATGTGTTGCATGTGCTATGTCTTGAGGTGGTGGTTGCTTGGGTGTCTGCTTTGGAGGCCTCTGTTGTTTTGGTAGAGTTTTAATCAGCGCCTCTGAGTATGTTTTTGTGTGTTTATGTGTTTGGTTTGCAGTTGTGATAGTTCTATGTGAGACTAGGTATGTGGTGTACGTGGTTACCTTCTCCTCCTGACTGGTCCTGCCAGTACTGAATTGAGAGAGCTCAGCCTCCAGTTTGGCTATATAGTTGCATCTCTCGCATATATTTGTATTTGTTGGGAAGAGGAGGGGGTTGTCTGTGTACATGAAGCAATTGTAACATTGCCTCAAGATTCCCAGATTCACCAGCTGAACAGGAGAGGACACCAGCAACTGACCCTTCGACATGCTAGAAATAGTGAAAAAGATTGCTGTGTAACTGAGTCAGAAAGGACCTATAGGGAAATGGGTACTCAAGGGAATTTAGGTGAATGAAGTACTTTCTTTTGTTTAAGAGTGCTTTACCTGTATAAAAAATGCCTTAGGAGCAAGTGCTGAGCTTTTCAGATAGAGTATAGGCTGTTGAGATTGCAAGTAGAACAGTTCTAAGGGAAAAATTGAAGAGCAGACTTTACGGAGCCAGAAATAGTATAAACTTGATTAACCGGCGCTGCCCTATGCTGCTCTATGAGCAACTTTGCGCTAAAGCACGCAAAAGTGGGCTTTATAGCAGGGGGTTGAAAAGAGCCAGGAATTGACCCAAAATGGCCAATAAACTACAAGTTGCTGGACTGGAACCAATCCACTAAGGACAAATAGGTTGCTCACTGCTCCCCACTCCCACTGGTGAACAAAGAAGCTTCCTCTTATCCAAATAAGGATATGGATAGCGCAGGAACTAAGACAAAGCCCAGAGATCAGCAAAATCTGAAGACTGGACTATTCTAGTTCAGAAAAGCGGGAAAACAAGAATTTTTTTTGTTTTTTTTTCTTTTTTAACAGAGAAAGGAGAAAAAGATACAGTAACAAACAGTAAATTCTATAAAACGGCTAGCGCACTTCAGTGTGTTAGCCTAACAATTAAATTAAACAAAAAATAACTTTTTAAAGTGCTAACAGTATAAATTCAACACAAGTACAGTAAAAACAATATGCAGAGTTGTTTTTTAAGTGAAATGCAGTCGAGATGCAGTAATTTAAGCGAAAGCCAGAAAAAATACTTATAAATCCAGGAAAGTCACTCTTTCACTCTCTGCTGCTTGTAGAACTCTGCAGGACACCACGAGGAGCTGTGCTGAGTCTTTTACAAGTGAAAAAGCGTGCAAAAGTGGGCTTTATAGCAGGGGGTTGAAAAGAGCCAGGAATTGACCCAAAATGGCCAATAAACTACAAGTTGCTGGGCTGGAACCAATCCTCTAGGGACAAATAGGTTGCTCAGTGCTCCCCACTCCCACTGGTGAACAAAGAAGCTTCCTCTTATCCAAATAAGGATATGGATAGCACAGGAACTAAGACAAAGCCCAGAGATCAGCAAAATCTGAAGACTGGACTATTCTAGTTCAGAAAAGTGGGAAAACAAGGATATTTTTTTTTGTTTTTTTTTTCTTTTTTTACAGAGAAAGGAGAAAAAGATACAGTAACAAACAGTAAATGCTATAAAACCGCTAGCGCACTTGAGTGTGTTAGCCTAACAATTAAATTAAACAAAAAATAACTTTTTAAAGTGCTAACAGTATAAATTCAACACAAGTATAGTAAAAACAATATGCAGAGCTGTATTTTAAGCGAAATGCAGTCGAGATGCAGTAATTTAAGCGAAAGCCAGAAAAAATACTTATAAATCCAGGAAAGTCACTCTTTCACTCTCTGCTGCTTGTAGAACTCTGCAGGACCCCACGAGGAGCTGTGCTGAGTCTTTTTCCTGAGTCTTTTACCAGGGTTATCCTGCTGGCAGGCTACCCGCAGTTTGCCAGAATTCCAAAGTCTAGGTCCGGCGTCGGTTGCTGTTGCCTCTTCCCTGACATCAGTGCGCCAGGGGTATAAAAGATGCAGCTGACGCCATTTTCTTCAGTCTTTCTTGCCACGTGGTGCCCGAAGCAAAATCAGTTTGCAAATGCCGGTCGGCCTACTCCTGAGATTTTCAAAGCTGAATTTCAACTGAAATCTTCTTTAAAGCTAAGTACCCTGTTGGGGAAACTTTTTTCTTGCTCCAGACCGATGACAGAAAAAGTTAACAATTGTATTTCTTGTGGGAAGCAAATACCTCATACGGATTTTCACTCTTACTGTATTCCTTGCCTAGGCCCTATCAAGCGTCGGTTCGATTTTGCATTTCATTATTTTGGCCGACAATTTAATTGCATAATGCTGTCGCAACAGCCGACAACTGGAGTTTACAAAAAAACACAAGGACAAGGATAGGCATCCGAGGTCCAAAACCGTTGATGGAGCCTCTTCTAGGCCAGTTGCCGATTCGCCGGTTCTCAGTGAGGCACTTTTGCAGCCCCTGGCGCCCGTTACCTCAGAGCCACAGGCCACTACTGACTCCCACATGGAGCAGACTGGGCCTCTGGAAACTCAAGGTATTGGACACTTGGAAATCAATCCCTCAGATGGGTCTGGAGCCACTGAGCAGGCATCGGCTTCTGAGGTTGTCTTCAGACCTACACAACTATATATTAAGCCATCCTCAGCTTCAAAGGCAAAGACTAAAGCAGCTCTAAAGACAAAGAAACAAGTACAGCATTCTCCTATTCAGACTTCCATGCCTAAAAAACAGATGCTCAAAATGGCCGAAGACCTAATTACCTTGATCAGGGGCTCCCATCCCCCTCCTGATAAGAGGCCTAGGCAAGAGACAGAGTATGATTCTTCTGATCAGGTATCTGTTTCCTCTGATTCCTCATCTGAACAGGATTACGCCATGCCTCCCTATGAGGATTCTGATGCTGAAGAATCCATTCCTTCAGCCTCTCCTCCTGAGGACTATTATTTTGGGGAAACACTGCATACTATGAGGGAGCATTTCCACTGGGAGAGTCAAGAATATTCTGAGTCCAAGAAAAGGCTCAGAGACTTCCTTCTCCTTCCACAGCACAGACCCCCAGCCATTCCACCTGTTCTAGACATTGTAGATGATGTATTTCTTGTGGTAAGCAAATACCTCATAAGGATTTTCACTCTTACTGTATTCCTTGCCAAGGCCCTGATCACAATGTTGCTAGCTGTCGGTTTTGTGCTAGATTCAACCAACACACTATCAAGCGTCGGTTCGATTTTGCATTTCATTATTTTGGCCGACGATTTAATTGCATAATGCCGGCGGAACAAGAAAAGGCTCAGAGACTTCCTGCTCCTTCCTCAGCACAGACCCCTAGCCATTCCACCTGTTCTAGACATTGTAGATGATGTATTTTCAGAGTCCGGACTGTCCCCTGACTCTTTACCCCCTGCACCTGCTAAGCCAGACAGATACTACAGTGTTCTGGATTCTCATAAATTCCTATATAAAAACCTCGCTGCTGACCCATAAACTATATCACAGGGTCCTAAGGGGGTTAAGGCTTCCACCGCAAAAAACCCTGTCCCCTCTGATAGGGATTCTAGGGCTCTAGACAGATGGGGGAAAAAAGTATACACTTCTGCCACCCTGGCTGTAAGGGCTTTAAATTGTCAATTTCATATCGTTAAATATCAGCAATATCTAATGTCAATACTTAGACATAAAATGTTGATAAATACTGAATGTTCAGAGAACAAGAAATTACAGGATTTATTGCATGCAACTGAACAAGTGGGAAAGCATACTTTGCAATGTGGTTATGATTCACTGGAGGCTTCTTGCAGGGCTGCTGTTAAAGGTTCTGTTATTAGAAGGCATGCTTGGTTAAAGGAACAAAATCTGCCTGATCATGTTAAAGCAAAATTATTAGATGCACCATTGCAGCATGATACTTTGTTTGGTACTAAAGCAGAAGAGATGTTGAAAAAAATGGAGGATAAAGCAAAATCCATGCAGACAGTCAAGGATTTCTTACAGGTACACCCACCCAGGTTTAGCAGGAACTGGCCTTCTAAAAATTGGTCCTTTCCAGTCTCAGACAGACCACAAAGAGGCAGATACAGGCATCCCAGAGGTAGATCTCAGCCCCAAGGCTCATACAGGCCTAAACAATGGGGTGCTCCTACCTCCAAAAGCAGAGAAGGCAAATCACAGCCTTACAGGAAACAGTCCCAATGACTTTCCTCTACCAGTTCCAAGCAGTTTTCTATTGACAGCCCCCTTAGGAGAAAACTAGCACTTTTTTCATCAAATTGGCAAATGGTTACCCAAGACAAATGGGTTCTAAACATAGTGTCCCAAGGCTACAGGTTCCATTTTCACACTCTACCCAGGTCAAAGGGCATGCCAGACCTGCCACACAATCAATGGGCAGAGGCACAAAAACAAATTACAGCCCTCATGGACATGAGGGCCATTCAGCAAGTACCACAACAAGAACAAGGGCAAGGATTTTACTCCAGACTTTTCCTAGTACCCAGGAAGAACAAAACCTGGAGACCGATTCTGGACCTGTCTACACTAAATACGTTTCTGGAAGTTCCAAAATTCAAGATGTTAACTTTTCAGCAGCTACTACCCATGCTGGCAAGAGGGCGTGGCTAGTAACTCTGGACCTAAAAGAGGCATACTTGCATGTCCCAATCAGACAATCTTGCAGAAGATACCTCAGATTCATAGCTGGCTCAATGCATTACCAATTCTCTGCACTGCCCTTTGGGTTATCTACTGCGCCCAGGGTCTTTACAAAATGCCTGGCACCAGTAATTGCATTTAGCAGACAAAAAGGAATTCAAATACATCCCTGCTTGGACGACTGCCTAATTCAAGCAGAGAACAGACACTCTACTAAAGCATCTGGTGTTTGTAAAAAGATTACTAATTGGCCTAGGGTACACAGTAAACGAAAAGAAATCAAAACTAGTGCCCTCTCAAGAGATAATATTCCTGGGTGCAAGCTTAAATACAACTGCCCAGATGGCTTATCTCATGCCAGACAAGCAAAAACAACTGACTACTTACTTCAAGAATTTGGCAACAAAACCTCACTTATCTGCAAGGAAAATCCTGCAGGCCTTGGGTTTCATGGCATCCTGCATTCTACTACTTCCATATGCCAGACTGCATATGAGGAAGCTACAATGGTATCTGAAAAGTGTTTGGACTCAGCATTGCCACAACCTGGAGACAGTAATTTCACTCATTCTCTGCCTACAACAGGAGATTCGATGCCATTCAGTTTACCCACAGCCAGACAGACACTGACAACGGATGCATCAGATTATGCCTGGGGGGCCCATATGGCAGGAAATTGTATCCAGGGAACATGGTCTGCAAACCAGATGCATCTTCACATCAATCAAAAAGAGATGCTAGCTGTTCAAAATGCCCTGGCAGCTTTCAAGGACCTACTTCATCCAGGACAATTAATGATAAAGACAGACAACACTACGGTCATGTGGTACATAAACAAGCAGGGAGGTACTCATTCCTACCCCCTCTGCAGACAAGCAATGACCTTATGGGACACAGCATTCACCTTTCAAGTTCACCTGCAAGCACAATTCTTGCCAGGAAAAACAAATACTCTAGCAGACGAACTAAGCAGAAACCTCTTGGATCCCCACGAATGGAAACTGGATCCACAAATCTTCAGGATGATAATAAGGAAATGGGGATGCCCAGACATAGATCTATTTGCCTCCCCTCACATCTGTCAACTGCAGAGATTTTGCAGAAGGATTTACCACAAGCAAGCATGGAAAGTGGACGCCCTATCATTCAGCTAGAAAAACCTAACAGTATATGCTTTTCCCCCACTACCTCTCCTTCCCAGAGTACTCCTAAAGGTCAGACAAGAGAAGCCAAAAATGATTCTGATTGCACCAGACTGGCCACGCCAGCACTGGTACCCAATCCTAATGAGCTTGTCTCAAGGTCCAGCATGGATACTGCCTCAAACTTCTCATTTGCTGACCCAACAAAACAATCAGATCCTGCACAGCCAACTCAGGACCTTAAATCTGGCAGCATGGCAGATAATGTAGCCATTCAGAACACTCCTCTTTCAAAAGCTGTTATGGATGTTATCTTGGAGGCGAGGAGACCCAGTACCAGAAAATCTTATGCAGAATAGTGTAAGAGATTCTGTGCTTGGAACCAGGAACAAGGCATTGACACGTCTGTACCAAACATTCCTCAGATTTTACAATACCTAACTGAGATGCTGAACAAAGGCCGTTCTTTCTCATCAATTAAGATTCATGCCTCTGCCATTTCTGCACATTACAATATGGAACCACCTATCTTTTCTCATCCTTTAATAAGGCAGTACCTCAGAGGAGCCAAAAACATTAGGTCTCCAAGGAGAGCACCAATTCCGGCCTGGGACCTCAATTTTGTTTTGGAAAAACTCACACTGCCTCCTTTTGAGCCAGCATCAACAGCGGATATTAAATTCTTATCCTGGAAAACAGCTCTGCTTCTAGTCGTAACCTCTGCAAGGCGAGTCTCGGAGTTACAAACACTCATGGCTGTGGAACCTTTCATCATTTTTCATCCAGACAGGGTTTCTCTGAGGACAAACCCCACATTTATGCCTAAGGTGGTGTCCAGTGTGGCCCCCAATCAAACCATTCACTTGCCTACCCTTTACCCAAATCCACAGAACAAGGGTGAGAAAATTCTACATTCCTTGGACATACACAGACAGTTATGCTTCTATTTGGACAGAACTAAAGCTTTCAGAAAGACTGAGCAACTTTTAGTGTCATATGCTGCAGGATCACAAGGAAAGGCTATCTCAAAACAGACTATTTCTAAATGGATAGGCCATTGCATCCGTTTCTGCTATTCACAACATGACAAATCAGTGCCTAAGGGCATTAGGCCTCATTCCACCAGAGCAGCAGCCACTTCAGCAGCCTTTCTCAGGGGAGTACCAACCAAAGAAATCTTAGAGGCTGCAACTTGGAGTTCAGTGCACACCTTTCCAAAGCACTACCACTTGCCTCTCTACTCTAAGTCCAGAGCAGGCTTCGCCACTGCAGTTCTGCAGGGCCTCATAGCCTCTCCTAACCCTATTTAGCCCAGCCACCCTTCCTCAGCTTTGGGATTCTACCCAAGAGTAATGACTGCAACAGTGAAACACGATGAACATAGTACAGTTGTGTACCTACCATAAATGTAGATGTTTGAGAGTATTCACTGTTGCAGTTCAGGTTACCCACCCACCATCCCCCCTTCTGTTTGCTGGGACTTATCTGCACTTCTCTATCCTATACAACCTTTTTGGTGTATTTGCTTGTAGATGAAGGAAATGTTATTTTTGTGTATGCATTTCTTATTGATATATTTTTCAGCATACCTACTTGGGGCACCTGACATCTGGGGCAAGACAAACTGAAGAAAATGGTGTCGGCTGCATCTTTTATACCCCTGGCGCACTGACTTCAGGGAAGAGGCGACAGCAATAGATGCCGGACCTAGACTTTGGAATTCTGGCCGACTGTGGATAGCCTGCCAGCAGCATAACCCAAGAGTAATGACTGCAACAGTGAATACACCCGAACATCTACATTTATGGTAGGTATACAACTGTACTTTATCCCTAAATGAGGCATTTTTTTACTGCAAAGACACTTAACATGCAATGAATATAATTCAGGATGTTATGTTTGACATGTACACCAGCAAGTTATCACAGATGTCTTCAAAATGATCATGTTCAAAAAAATCAGATAAAAATAGTGCTAATCTACCAAAAATTAATTGGAAATAAATATTTATATATATATATATATATATATATATATATATATATATATATATATATATAGAGCTATTGATATAGCTAATTTATAACATTTATGCTCTTCAGACTCCTGTTTATATCATGATGTGTTTGTGTGTGCGTGTGTGTATACATGTGTGTGTGTGTGTGTGTGTGTGTGTGTGTGTGTGTGTGTGTGTGTGTGTGTGCGCGCGCATAAGTAAAGAGAGAAAGAATTTATTCTCTGTCTCTTTTGTCTTTTTTAATCGCTCTTTATATACCTCGTAGGTTTGTAAGTTTTGTTTACTGTTGTATGGAGTATCATTACGGTAGCATTACATGCTCATACTTTTCACCTGAAGTTTGTCACACTGTTTAGTATGTGACATGTTGGAACATATTGTACATTTTCCCCTTTAAAACAATGAAGCACATATTAGTACTGTTCTGAAAGGAAAAAATGTATCATGTTGGGTTATTTGGAGAGTACTATCACATGTTTCCGCCTAGGCATATCACCTGCCCGCTTTCTGCAGGGTAGTCATTGTTCTCTGAAAGTCATAAAAAATGGCAACTTCCCTGCAATTTTAGGACAGACTGTATTTTCTATCTTTGCACTGACTGTTGCAACATACAATAGTTTTATATCTGACACATTTAATGTCATACAAAACAACATAAATAACCAGATTTATACAACAGCAAGGATTTACTTTGGTGATCAATGTGAAATCTAGTCAGTTGCACTAATTGTGGGTATGGTCTGTCATGTAAAAGTTCAGATTTCTGCAAAAAAATGCCCTACTTTGGTCATATGAAAAGAAGTCAGCTATAATTCCCTGTAGTCTGTACTCATGTACGTTGACACAAATGCAGTGGAAAAACAAACCAGAAAAGAAAAAAAAAACTGTAATAGCAATTCAGCCTGCAGAAAGTATTGTACTCCTTTAAAATATCACAGACTAACAAGAGAGTAATAGAAGTGTATGTATTTTAATGAGAAAATATTCCGGGACGCCAAAATCATAAATTAACATTCTCAAGGCTTCTTTGTAGAGCAGGCATGCTGGCAACAAGAATGTACACAATATTTAACTGGGTTCCTGTTATGTAACTGAACTTTCAGAAGGTCGAACACCAGAAGTTCGAACCTGGAAGTTCGAAAGTTGAAAATGTCAAAGTAGCGGAAGTCCAAATTCTTTCCAAGGGAAAGAATTTGGTCGGACGTTTCTGCGGCTTCACCATTTTCTCCACTGTGGTGCGAAAGTTACAGAATGGGTTAAGGTAAGTGTGTGATTGTGATGAATGTTGTGGTTAGGTTGCGGGTAAGGTAAGTGTGCGATAGTGATGGACTTTAGGGTTAGGGTGTGGGTAAGGTAAGTGTGTGTTAGTGATGGATTTTAGGGTTAGGGTGCGGGTAAGATAAGTGTGCGATAGTGACGGACATTAGGGTTAGGGTGCGGGTAAGGTAAGTTTGTGATAGTGATGGACCTTAGGGTTAGGGTACTGGTAAGGTAAGTGTGCGATAGTGATGGACTTTAGGGTTAGGGTGCGGGTAAGGTAAGGTAAGTGTGCAGTAGTGACGGACCTTAGGGTTAGGGTTTGGGTTAAGGTTAGTGCATAGATAGTTGTGTATGTAAGGTTTAGTGTAGGTTTATAAGGTTTTTGGTGTGCTTGTGTTGTGTGTGTGTTTTTCGGAACAGCAAATTTTTTTCCCTGGGAAAAAAATTTGCTGTTCTGATCTTTCGATGTTATTACATTTCGATCTTCCAAGTTCAGACATCTGGTGTTCGACCTTCTGGAAGTTTCATAATGCAATAGGAACCCATTTTAACTACCATGCTTAATGCTGTACAGCAGTTTCAGTGTTACATTTTACAGGTATGATTATATCACAGTGGCTGCTGGAGTCATGGCTTTGAGTCACTGGGAGTCTATACATGGCCTATTGGTGGTAACACATAACAAAGCTACTGGAGTCATAGAAAGTGACATGGGTTAAGATTAGAAAAAAATAACTAAATGGACCTACAAGGGTGAATGAACAAACATGGGCTGAGAGATATGTCAGTATGAGAGTAGGCAGCATTTTTTCTGACAGGCTTGCTTCCATCAGGAGGACAGATTAAATACAATAGAAAAAAATAATAAATCATAACTTATGTACCAAGACAGCCAGTAAATACAACAGATAAATTGCAGGGTGGATTCTGCAGCCTGTGGGTGCACTGATCTCTTTCTTTTTTTTTTCTTTAGTAACAGGAGGGAGTTGGGACTCTCAGGAGGATGATCATCACCAGCTGATGCCAGCAGATCAGCAGTAAAAAAAAAAGAAAAGGCAAGGAAATGCTTTTAATGGACAATGTACATGTTACTCTGCATCTGCAAGACCTGCCACTGAACCCTTTGCTGACTGAACTATTAAGTCTGGCAGCCCGGGGTGAGGCAGACCAATGCACCCACTTAGTGGTGCTTGCTTTGTGTGATACCTGAAGAAGAAAAACAAAACATAAAGTGAAAATGTGCTCCCGCACTTTCTATGAGTGGAAGAAGCCAAGCAGCACATTGCATACATTGAATCATAATTCAATTTAACAAAACATAAAACAGTGCATTTTTTAATTTATATATATATATATATATATATATATATATATATATATATATATATATATATGATATTTTTTAAATGTTACCCAGTTTTGGGCCTCTAGCCTTCATGGGGCCCTAGACAACTGCCTATGTCGCCTACTGCTGGATCCATCTTTGGTTTTAATTATATGCTGCTTTTAATTGCATATTATAACTTGGAAAGAGACCACAGCTGTGTTTCTTGTGAGTCACACAAAAATTAGAACAGGTCAATTAAGGAGTCACACAGAAGTTAGAACAGGTCAGTTAAAGTTAATTATCTGTGAACTGAGGGGGGTGGAGCTAGGAAATAAATCTGCAAAGGGAGAGGTGGCAAAGGCTAAGGATAAGGTATATGGAGAGTCATATGAAAGGTTGGACACTAAAGAGGAAGAAAAGGACCTGTACCGATTGGCTAGAGAGAGAGGGACTGAGCTGGGAAAGATGTGCAGCAGGTAAGATAAAGGATAGTGAGGGAAATGTACTCATAAGCGAGGAGAGTGTATTGAGCAGATGGAAAGAGTACTTTGAGGGGCTGATGAATGAAGAGAGAGAGAGAGAGAGAGAGAGAGAGAGAGAAGGTTGGATGATATGGGGATAGTAAATCAGGAAGTGAAACAGATTAGCAAGAAGGAAGTAGGGACATCTATGAAGAGGATGAAGAATGGAAAGGCTCTTGGCCCAGATGACATACCAGTGGAAGCATGGAGGTGCTTAGGAGAAATGGCAGTGGAATTTTTAACCAGCTTGTTTAATGAAATCTTGGAAAGTCAGAAGATGCCTGAAGAGTGGAGAAAAAAGTGTTTTGGTATCTTTTTTTAAGAATAAGGGTGATGTGCAGAGCTGTTGTAATGACAGAGGGATAAAACTGATTAGTCACAGCTTGAAGTTATGGGAAAGAGTAGTGGAAGCTAGGTTAAGAAGGGAGGTGATGAATGGTGATCAGCAGTATGGTTTCATGCTGGGAAAGAGCACTACAGATGCGATATTTGCTCTGAGAGTGTTGCAGGAGAAATATAGAGAAGGTCAGAAGGAGTTGCATTGTATCTTTGTGGACTTTGAGAAAGCATATGGTAGCGTGCCTAGAGTGGAGTCGTGGTATTATATGAGGAAGTCAGGAGTGGCAGAGAAGTATGTAAGAGTGGTACAGGATATGTACAAGGGTAGTGTGACAGTGGTCAAGTCTGCAGTGGGAGTGACAGATGCATTTAAAGTGGAGGTGGGATTACATCAAGGATCAGCTCTGAGCCCTTTCTTATTTGCAATGGTGATGGACAGGTTGACAGATGAGATCAGACAGGAGGCCCTATAGACTATGATGTTTGCAGATGACATTGTGATCTGTAGTTTGAGTAGGGACTAGGTTGAGGAGACCCTGGAGCGGTAGAGATGCGCTCTAGAGAGGAGAGGAATGAAGGTTAGCAGGACTAAGACAGAATATGTGTGTGTGAATAAGAGGGAAGACAGAGGAATGGTGAGAATTTAGGGAGTAGAGCTGGTGAAGGTGAATGAGTTTAAGTACTTGGTATCAACAGTTCAGAGTAACAATGAGTGTAGAAGAGAGGTGAAGAAGATAGTACAGGCAGGGTGGAGTGAGTGGAGAAGAGTGTCAGGAGTGATTTGTGACAGACGGTTACCAGTAAGAGTGAAAGGGAAGGTCTACAAAAGGGTAGTGAGACCAGCTATGTTGTATGGGTTGGAGATGGTGGCATTGACAAAAAGGCAGGAGTCAGAGCTGGAAGTGGCAGAGTTAAAGATGTTAAGATTTGCACTGGGTGTGACAAGGATGGACAGGATTAGGAATCAGTATATTAGAGGGTCAGCTCAGGTTGGACGGTTTGGAAACAAAGTTAGAGAGCCAAGATTGCATTGGTATAGATATGCTGAGGAGGGATGCTGGATATTTTGAGAAAAGGATGCTAAGAATGGAACTGCCAGGTCAGAGGAAGAGAGGAAGGCCTAAGATAAGGTTTATGGATGTGGTGATAGAGGACATGCAGGTGGTTGGTGTGACAGAGCAATATGCAGAGGACAGGAAGAAATGGAAACAGATGATCCGCTGTAGTGACCCCTAATGGGAACAGACAAAAGAGAAGAAGTTAAGGAGAAAAATAAAACATTTCAAAGCTTTACTAGAAAAGCTTACCCAGATTCTGCCACAGCTTGCTGTGAGGGAAATTTTAGTTTGCTTTTGATTTCTTGTATTTTGTACGACTTTATTTGCCTTTTTCTGTTTTGTATACTGTGATTTGTTTTCTTTACACTGTGTGTTACTTGTATTCTGCTTTTAATTGCATATTATAACTTGGAAAGAAACCATAGCTGTGTCTCTTGTGAGTCACACAGAATATTTTTAAAATTTTTTCCTACTCTCCCACCCTGACACTGTTGTGTTATGAAACACAACTGCCTTTTTAGTTGCCTGCCCCTTATGTTAATTTGACCACATATCACTCCTTCCCTCTCCCCTTTCACTGTCTCATTTTGTGAAATCACTCCCCTTCAGCTATTTAAATTTATTGGCCATCCCACTGTATTCCATAGAACGAGAATACAAAAGTGCCCACCCCCTTTCAATTTATCTTGCTCTTTTAAAATTAGTGGTTCTTCACTTAGACAGCTAAAACTTAAGTTACCCCTTTTCATATCTAACCTTTTAGTGCACACTGCAGTATTTAGGATATTAACTGATTTTTTCATCTTATCTTTAAACATCTATTGCAAGACCACCAGTTATTAGAAAGCCCACATTTTGCCTCTCACTAGTCATCTTGAGATTAGTGCTTCTATTTTTCTCCTGGTGAGAGAAGGAGCACATGGACATTATTTCCTGGAGACTCCTGATCACTAGAAAGCCTAATAACTGCTTTATAGACTACAGCTTGGAATCAGTGATTATATTCTGTTCCTGGTGAGAGAAGGAGCAGAGTGCATTCATTCCCAGCTGTTTCTGATTGGACAGCAAGTGTCTGTGCTTAATGTTCCTGATTGGTCTGGTTGTTATTCAAGACATCTACTTAGAAAAGGCTACAGCAAGCCCACAGACCCTTGCATCATCTGGGACAAAACTGTGGATCAACAAACAGGTTGTGACCTGCTTCTCATCTTGGGATTGGTTCTAATGTTTTGCTTCTGGTGAGAAAAGAAAGAAAGTTGTATCCCAGCAGAGTAAAGTTGTGGTGAGACCAGCATCAGTAGTAGCCAAGCAATAGCCATTCATACAACTCTCCTCATTTAATCATTCTTGACAAGCTAATTCTTTATTTTCAGTAAGTACTGCTTGATTTGTTATTAACTTCTGAATATCTGCCTAAATACTTCATCCGTAAATTTTCATGGTCTATGTATTAGTTTCCCTTCAAGTGTTTGGCAGTTCTTGTGCTGACTCAGACACCTTGAGTGACACTTTTCCTGTTAAAGCAAATTGAAATTTCTCCAAAACCTAGTTACTCAGACGACAACTAGTATGCAGTGACAAGAACTGTCCCCATAGCTGCAAACCGCATACTCCTGACATTGCTTTATATTCTCTCTCCAAATGTCTAAGCAGTAAAGAAGGGTCTGCCGCCATAGATATGAACTTTCCCACTGTCTCTGTTACCAGCTTGTTGGATATGGGCATCCTGAGGCAATCCAGAAATTGCCTCATGTTTACTGACAACCAGTTAATTCTCAAACAAACTGATATGGTATGTGAGAGGTGTATTTACACAATGTCAATGGAAACAAAACTCTCACATGAAAGTACTCCTAATGTCAATAAGGTTATCAGTAGTACATAGGCTGCACCCATCACACACAATTCAAAGCAGACATATAGACCGACATATGCTGAGGCACTTAAGTGTAACCTTCCTAAACCATAAAGATCTCCTAGATGAAGTAGACATAACAAATACCCTCATCAGTCCCAAATGCACTCTTTCAAAACAACACCCACATCAACACATAGAGCTACATCAAATGGAGTCTCTGTCTTTAAGCCCATAAGGCAAGCCACCACACAATCCAACATTCCTGTCATAGGAAACTCCATCATGAGACACAATGATGTCCCTCTCACCAGGCTGAGTAAGCAGAAAGTAATGATTCGTTGTTTATCAGGCGCTAGGATTCGCTACATTATGCATACACTCAGGTCATTGGACCACAAGTAGCAATATGACTCAGTCATAGCTCATGTGGGAGTAAATAACCTGAAATGTACCTCCCTAAATTATATGAAGAGAGACATCATGGAGCTCTTTGAATATGTTTCCTCAGGCTGGTATGCATTTAGCATTAAGCAACATTTTACCTTCTCCAAGGATGATGTCACAATATGAACAAAAGATGATTGACTTTAATAATTGGCTTAGTTTCTGGTGTAATTCTAAGGGGGTGCAATATTTGTCAGCATAGAAGGAGATGGTCAAAAGACCATGCTGCTTTGCCAGGGATGGTTTGCACCACTCCCTTCTAGTAGCCTGGTAGTATGTCTGGTATTGTAAACACTGTTTATCTGAATTATTCCCAAGGATTCAATAAAGGGCCTAGCATGAGAAATACAGCTGGTGTTAAAAAGCCCTGTTCCCATGATGTGCTAATTTGTGATTCAGAGATATGTTAGCCATGATGAGATAAGACCTCATTATCAGCTAATTGGCATGCCTCTGAATTGCCTTTACTACCACGACATAGAGATCATTGCTGATCTGCATGTTATGGTAGTAAACATGTGCTCATAACTACATTAGCATTCCTCTTAGTCACTCTCCCAAACAGACATGGACAAAACAATACAATCCTATACACACATTAACACACAGACACACATTAACACACAGACACACACATGTACACACATATACACCACAGTCCTTTTACCTGCCCCTGTCCTGTCTACCCTTCCATATTTCTTCTCCTCTGCCATAATACCTGAAGTGCCATCACTACCCATAACTAGTATGGCTGGGTGTCTAGTAAATACCCCAACTTTACCTCCCTGTAGTGATGATGATGCCATTAAGGCACACAAGTATGTTATATTCCTGGTTTCTGCTGGTTATCTCACACAGAGGATCACACTGGCAGTTCACTGATGTGTTGTCTGGTATGTAGTGGCTCCACCCACCCCAATCCCCATACCATGGTCATAGTAGGTAGTTGACAAGCAGGTAGTTATGGGGACAAGCGCACTGATCTACATATTTCAGTGCTTGCTTAAATTGCTTAGTGTGTAGATGCTTTCTTGAAGGCAGTTGCAAAGAGAAATAGCACATGGATGATTAGCATATGCCTCTCCCAGACTGCCTCATTAGCATTCAGCATGATCAGCTCTATGTAATGCTGCATGTCTTCTTGCTATAAGAGCATACAACACCATAATAAGGTGATTGCTGAATTCAAAAAGGTACAGCAACATGTAAATAGAATTGTACGCGTGGCTGCACCTTCTTGAATCCTGGCTATTATTTTTAAGCTACTATTTTGCTGATTTTTTTACTTCATTAAATCTGTCTATATACCTTTCTGCATACACACCATGTGGAATCATTTTTGTTATTTTCTGATCCTGTGTTTCACCTGTATTGCTTATTTATGCCAATATGTGTTTTACATTTGGCTCTGGGTTAAGTCTGAGAAAAGTCTCTGGGGATCAGTGCTGTAAACAAATCATCAGTATTATACAAGATGTGGCTATAAACATGCAGGCAGAAGGTACCCTGCATTGGGTCTGTTATGTAATCTAAGTAATAAAAGGAGTAATGTTACTGATTTATAAAAAAATGATGAAATATAGGTAACCACTGAAGCAGGTATATGTGGTAGAAGAGAATGCATATAATTACTTGTTTATTAGTACTGTAGCTATGAAATGAGTGAATAACATGATGGCAATAATTCAAATTTGTATTTCAGCAAAAGGAATAAATGTATTGTCAGATATAAGTGAGTGCATGGTAGACTACTGTTTTGTTTAGGTTTAGCAATGGGGCAGAACATAACAATGTGGGCACAAACATTCAAATAACTGAAATGGAGAGATAAAATATATCTATCCATGTGCAAATTACTTCTGTATTCAGAAACGTTAGTGTCATTATTGGGATAGAAAATTATTTACTTTTGGACAGAGGAGCAAAAACTTTAATTTCCAGCTTTAGTTTATGGAAGTAGAGACTTCTTCAGTATGAAGTCATTCAGATTGTAAGGGACTTGGCTTGGTGAAATGAATTCCTGAAGTGCATTTAACAATTTGACAACTGGTCAGACTTTGATCAGTGTCTACCTTAATAACCAAAATTTAAATGAAAATTTTTAGGCAGTAACTTGTATAATTTATAATATGGATCTGTTGGTCTGGGATGCTTCTTCAGTTTGTATCACATACAGATTGAACATAAAACAACTCTAGTCAGTCATATGCCCAGGAAAGTTATGGTAGACTTAAAGAATTGAACAGAATTGCACATAATGGTTAGCACAGAGATGATCATGAGAGAAGTTGAATCATAGGTTCATAGGATGGTACTAGGCTATCGGCCCTAGGGCCTATGCAAGACTAGCCATAATGATTCCTTGGATATTTCTTCCCACAATATTTACTTCTCTGGACCCCTGTCTACCAGGGTGACTGACATGATCCCCGGGGTGAATTTCCTATCTCCCATCCAATCATCAAGGTTCCTTTTGAAGAGGGCCAATGAGGTGCTCTGATTGACATGTATGGACAGTCTATTCCAGAGTATGGGGAGTCTCTGGGTCAGGAACCTATCCCACCAGCATGTTTTGTTCATTGTGATGACAAGGTTTAGATCCCTGGAGCATGTGGCTCTGAGGGATTGGGATTTCTTTAAGTGGAGCATGTCCAACAGCTCGGGGTTTGACATAACCTTGTATGTTAAACAGTGATCACCTCTGAGTAGATGATATGCCACAGAGTATAGCTGGAGTTTTTTTAGATGTTCAACATATGGCATCTGCTTTAGGCCTGTGAATCTTTTAGTGAGGTATTTCTGTGGCCTTTCCAGCTGTTGCAGATGTCTTGTGAGGTACATACCAAATGGGGCATTATACTCTATAATGGGTCTAATGAGGGATGAGTACAGTGGGACAATGACCTCCTTTTTTCTGGATGGAAAGCCCTTAGTGATGAGGTGTGCCACATAGAAGGATTTCCTGACTGTTGTGGCAATGTGGTTATCGAAAGTGAGACTACTGTCCACCTGTGTCCCTAAGTCTGCCATCACACTTTCAATGTTTAGTGTCCTGCCACCTATGTGGTAATTCATGGGTACATGTTTTTTTCCAAAGGGGATAACTATATATTTCTTGGCATTAAGCTTGAGTCCATGGCTCTGGCACCAGGCATCTGTTTCTGTAAGGCCCTTTTGTAGAATATCCACATAATTTGGGGATTCAATAATGACTCCCAGTTTGCAGTCATCTGCTAACTTTGTTAGCCAAAGTCCCTTAATGTTGGCCTGTATTTCAGAGAAGTAGATGCCAAACAAGAGTCATCCCAGAAATGAACCCTGAGGTACTCCACTTGTCACTTGTCTGGAGCTGGATTTGGAGTCGGCTACTTTTACAATCTGGGTTCTGTCAGTAAGCCACTCGGCAACCCATCGAGTGACATAGGGATTTATGCCCAGCTTAGTAAGTTTATCTATAATTCCAAAGTGGGGGATGGTGTTGAAGGCCTTGGCGAGGTCCAGATAGGCTGTGTGGACCGCCTTACCCTCGTCCACAGCTCTGGAGACTGATTCGGAGAAGTCAATCAGATTCAGGAGACAAGGTCGGCCCTTCACAAAACCAAACTGGGTGGGGTCCAGTGTTTGAAGTTTGCCAGTGTATAACCAAATTAACACTGCTGCTGTTGTTAAACTGATAAAACTTTTATTTGCACAGGGCTGAAAAATTTTAGTAATGCAATCAAAATGAAGGATTATGTGACATGCATACTGAATATATATTTTTTTCTCTGTGCTGAATGCAAATCATGAATTATTGCAAGTGAAATGAGATGAAAACTACTGGGAACTGTGTATATGTAGTATTCCTGTTAGAAGGTACATGTATCACGTTTCCAATTGGCATTTCAACTGCCCTGGAAGGTTTTTAGAGAGCTACCACACTATTGATTAAAGGATTTGAGGGTGTGCTTAATATTATTGATAATATTCTACTAAGAAATGCTGCTATAGAAAGCACGATCACAGATTGTTCCATTTACTGAAAACTGCAAGGTTATATGGTCTTCATTAGATAAGAGCAAACACAATGTCAGAACAAGAGACCTGAGATAAATAGATAATTCACTGTCCGCAAAATTCCTGAAATATGATGGTGATATAAAGATATTTTGTAGTCAGTATTACCAGAGTATAAAATACCAATGTGACTTTTGGTCATGCTACAGAAATTTCCAAAGTCTTTTTTCCCCTCAAACTATTGAAAACTAGTATGCCACAAAGATGGTACTAAAACAGCATGGTGTGATATTAGTATGTAGAACAGGAAAATAATTGGTCATCATATCACTTATATTCAAATTTCTAACATCAATAAGCCTGTTGTGCTGCCCCTTTGTGTTGTAATAATGGTATAATGGTTATGGTTTTGCAAGAAAGAAATCCTATGAAATAGGGTCCAGACGTTTTACTGTCTGTCTGAAAATATAGGCACAATGTAGGAAAGAAATTTTCGGGTTGCAAGAAATGTCATCAATATATTTATTGCAAAGAGGTCCATGATGACAGTCACTATGAACCATTACAGTCTACTTTTAAAAGAACATTACATAGAACTCTTTAAAGGGTACGCTAAATGCTAGAATTTCTGAAGAAATAGGATCTGAAAATTATTTATAAGATAGGGAATCAAATACTCACAGCAGACATTTTGTGTCATTCATACCAACATGAGCATATCTTGTGAGATAACTTGGAAGTCAGCTAGGTTATTTTTGAATTACTTATGAGGGCAGGAAGCTAAAAGGCTTTCAGAAGTGTATTGTGGGAGATATAGAGATAAAACAATAAAAGGAAATTTCCCTGAAAAGTTGGTGTCATGAGAAAACATGTCATTTTGAAAGATGTCTTGCTTTACTAGATATTCAAAGAAGAGATAAACTATGCACCTAGTCTCTTCCTCAAAACAGGTAAGTTAATTATACCAAATTACCCCCAAATTAACTGAGCCAAGAACTGATAAAGAGAATGCATAAGTTAAATTTAGGCAATTCTAGGTATGTTAACTAAGACCGAACAAAAGGTGTTGCAGTTGCCCATGTATAACACATAGTAAAATGAGCATGCAGCAAAATCAAAAGTTTTATATTCAGTTCCAATCAGATCATAGCCTGAAACTAGTATATATCTATTCCACCATCCAGATTGTAGCCATACCATATTTTTTACTACTATTCAAACTACTTAGAATTTGTTAATCTAGTGGGACACTATCAAAGGATCAGACATACCATTCCTGCTTTGATGTCTGTCTTTGCAAAACATTGTTATCCTGGTTACCAGTGGTAGCATTATCACCTCACAGCAAGAGGCTCTCCAGTTTGATTCTTGGCTAGGGTGTCTTCTTTGCAGAGTCTGCATGTCCTTCTTGCATTCATGTGGGTTTCGTCCAGGTGCTCTGGTTTCCTTCCATGTTATAAAGGCATGTGTCTGGAGTGTTTCTCCCCAGGCCTCTGCTGAAAACTGGCTTTGTTCTAAATAGGATTTTTCTGGTTAAATAAATAAATGGTGTTCTCAGGACTGATATATTCTATGATATAAAACTATGAACTTCAAAGTTTTTTTTTTTTCAAAAAAATGAGAATGTCAGTATATTATGCAGAATTCGGGATATGTACTCTAATGGTGATACTGAAAGAGATTTAAAAAATAAGTACTGAATGAAGAAAGCATAGACCATAGACATTGACTGATATATTTTGATGTGCATTATTAACATGTAGGAAAACTGCAGGTGTTGTGCTCTCACTGGCACTGTTACCTATATTGCAGTGACTAAAATTTAAGCTCCCTTTTTCTCTGGTGTTGTTAACTTATAATAATAACTTATAGATAACAAGGTACAAGTTAAAGGGACAATGAAAAATAATCAGTTTAGAACATCTATTACATATTCAGTTACAAATACATTGGCATTATAGTTAGACCATAATTATTTTAAAGTTACAGAAAAAGGAGAATGTCAGAGTTCAGCAATTTTTGTATAGGGAGCATCCATCAGTTATGGTTTCAAAGCAGCTAAGATCATGCAGTAAAGAATCTGGATGGAAAACTGCATAGATAAAAATAGAACAGACTTGTGGATAAATGAGGACTCTTTATCAAACTATGTGGAGTAAGAAGAATGACTTTTTTTTGTCATAAGGTTGGTACAGAACTGTCATTTCCTTATGCAACTGTAAGAACTCCTTTTGAAGTTACTCTTTATCAAGATTTGACATATTACAAATGTAAAAAAGCCTATTCACCTTCATGGTTGCAATCTTTTCAGTAAATGAATAGCCAAATGCTTTTTCAAAAATTCAGTATTTAACTTGCACAGCATTAAGATGAGGTAATTCTTGAACAAATGCTTTAAAATATAAAGCAAATGTCTAAATACCTAGACTGAGTGTCTGTAATGCATAAGCAATATGCAGTATGCCTCAGTAAGATTCTTTTTTCTCATCATTTTAATCCTATCCCACAGATGACTTTAATATTTCCAGGTGATCCTACTGCTTTAAGCACCAAAGCTAAATAGGCAATCTGCAGCATCAAAGCTAAATAGGCAATCTGCCGTGATGTTCAAATAGGGCCATTACATACAGTGAAAGCCCATTTGCTCAGCAAAAACATGGACTGTCACCATACCAGAATGGAAACAAGAAGCTGAGGTCATCATATTCACTGTTTTGGCAGATGGAATTTGTACATACTATCTACTTACCTATTATGCAAAGAATATGTTAAAGAGAGCTACTCCATGTCAGTCCATGTCAATGTGGTAAAATAGCAACCCCCCCCCCCCAGATTGTAGGTGAGAATCTTCCTGCTGCGTTCAGTCACAATGAGAATTCCCATGCTCCCCATGTCCCTAAGCATACAAATATCCTCTTCCAGAGAGAATCATCATCATCAATCCTCTTCTTCCCATTTTCTAAATGGGGTTGGGGTGTCATGTTAACTATTTCTATCTCTGCTGATTCAGTGCCACACCCCTGCCTTATTCAACACTCATGTCTGATTGTCACAGATCTTCTCTCACACAATCCATCCGGCTCTTTGCTGGATGCCCTCATATTCTCTTACCTTCTTATTGTTTTCTGCACATGTACTCAAACCACCATAATCTGCTCTCTGATCTTTTCTGCAATTAGAGCTACTTTGGCATCTACTGTTATGTCCTAAGTTCTTCATCTATCCCACAGTATACATCCTAGGACCCTTCTCAGGCACTTAATTTCCATCATCTCTAGCTTCCTCATCTGCTCTTTCTTTACTGCCCAGGTTTCTGTATCATACAGAAGTACTAGTCTTACTACCGTTTTGTACATATTACTTTTCAGCTTATTTGGCATTCATCTGTCACATACCACCCCTGACATTCTGTATCATTTGGCTGCAGCCCGCTGTATTCTAGCATGGAACTCCTCATATGTTCTTCCCTTCTCTTCAACCACCCCTCCCATGAACTTGAAGCTGTTAGCCTGTTCCATTATTTTCACTTCTATCTTGATTTTCAGCTTCTTATGATTTCTCCCATTTGCTGCCTTAACAACTGTCTTGTCTGTACTCAGTTTCATCCCATTCCCCTGTCATTTGCTGAAGATTATATTCAGAGGCTGCCTGTAATGCCACACATCATATGCATATAACAACCCGTTTGCAAATGTAGCCCATCAACACTATGAAGAACAGTGGGCTCAGAACTGAACCGTGGTACACACCTACCCCTCTGGGACCCCTTTGTGAGACCAAGCACTGTTTGTACTTGAGTCATTGGGTCTTTGTACATAGCCTGCTCTATTTCTACCAATGTTTCTTGGACTTCAAACAACACCAATACTGCCCAAATCCTTGTCATGAGCTTTTTCCAAGCCTAGGAATGCCCAGTTGGATTCATTCCTCATCCCTAACTTCTTCTCAATTACATGTCTAACATGTCAAACTGCTCATCTCCCATCTTACTTTCTACTACTCTGTGTATCTGTTTATCAACCATTCTGTCCAGAATTTCCATGCAATACAACCAGAGTTTGATACTGCTGTACTGCCCAGAGATGTGGATGTCTTCTACACTGGCATGAGTATGCTTTTTGTCCAGTCATCCGGGATACACCTTTCTCTCCACACTGCTATGAGTACCCTCAGGGGCCATTTCTCCTCTATCTCACCAGCATCCTTATCTGCTGTGACCTCATCTGATCCTATTGTTTTCCCTGACTTCATTTTCTTTCTTCTTCTCTCATCATAGGCTGTGCCTGGGGCAGTACAGCTTCTGTGAGATGTTCTTCATTCAGAAACTGCTGGAAGTACTCCATCCATGGTAGGAAGGTTGTTGCTGGAATCCCTATGTCTGATTATCTTCCTTATCTGTCTGTCTTTGCCTTGCAACATGATTGTGCCACCTACTGAGTCACTTTCCAGAAGCTGGTAGAGTGCCTCTGATGCCCTGATCTTTGCTACTGAAACTCCTTTTTCAGCTTCTTTGTTAGCCAACTAGTATTCCTTCCTAGCTTGGTCCTTCTTTAATACCTTCCACTTTTTCCTGCACTCTAACTTTCTTTTGATAACTTCCTGGACTTCTGCATTTCTATCTGTAGTCATCTCATATGTCGTCGTAATGTTCCTATATGTGCATTTGTCAGTCCTGAAACTGCAACTGCTCACTATCATAACCCTGCTGTGAGACAAAGGCTGAGACTATGAATACTATCATAGCCCTGCTGTGGGACATAGGCAGAGACTATGAATACTATCATAGCCCTGCTGTGGGACATAGGCTGAGACTATGAATACTATCATAGCCCTGCTGTGAGACATAGGCTGAGACTATGAATACTATCATAGCCCTGCTGTGGGACATAGGCTGAGACTATGAATACTATCATAACCCTGCTGTGAGACATAGGCTGAGACTATGAATACTATCATAACCCTGCTATGGCACAAAGGCTGAGACTATGAATACTATCATAACCCTGTTGTGAGACATTGGCTGAGACCATGAATACTATCATAACCCTGCTGTGGGACATATGCTGAGACTATGAATACTGTCATAACCCTGCTGTGAGACTTAGGCTGAGACTATGAATACTATCATAACCCTGCTGTGGGACATAGGCTGAGACTATGAATACTATCATAACCCTGCTGTGGGGTGTAGGCAGTGACTATGAATACTGCCCTCTCATTACACTGGCGTGAGTCTGAGTCTGTTACTATTTCTGATAACATCCCTCACAATTCCCACACCATTTCTAGCCTGCCCTTCTCCTGAGTAGTAGACTCTGGATCCCAAGCTTATTGCATTACCCTTTAATCTTGTCTCTTGGATACATAGGACACCCATCCTCCTTGCACCATCATGTCATCCACTTCCAAGCTGCATTCTGTCAGTGTAGCAATTTTGGCAGGTTGATTGATTTTACCAGCTTTTGCTCAATAGAGCTCTCTCAGATAACCCAGGCTGGGTAGGTAGACAGCCAGGCAGTACTTTATTGACCCAGGGCTGCTGGACTTTATGGCAGGCACACACTGGCCAAATACATACATCCATAACTTGCAGATAGATACTGCATACTGAGGCAGACAGCTTGCTTCATTGGTGAGTTTGAGATGAAAACATTCAGTGTGGTCTCCAGAGAGAGATGAACAGGTAAAGCTTCTTCAGTCCTCGTTCTCCCCCATTCACCTTCTTCTGCATACATGAGTCCTCAGTTGAGCGTAGGCCATCTGGGTCATTGTCAAGACTTCAGCCCTGAACAGCTACCTCAATAAACTAATGTTTGAAATGTGGTGTATATTCCAGTGCTTTTTGTGTAACACACCATGATGTGCATGGTCATATGATACTCTTCATCTAGAGTGTATAAGATGTAAAAGCAAAGTCCTCAAGTTAGCAGCACATCATTTCATGATTATTTCATCATTATTATTTTTGGCTTCTAAATCCAAATGTTGTAGCAATAGTTCAGCTATGCAATTATACAATACTATGAATAAACTATGTGGAGACCTCAGAACACCTCTGTGATGAAAGGAAATGTTATTGATATGGCTGTACAGTAAATTAATTTAATTTTATCTTTATAAGTTTCAAACAAAAATACCTTGCCTAGCCTCTTATTGCAATGGAGCATTAACAGCAAAAATAGTAAATAAATACTGTGCTCTTGTTGCAGGTAATATCTTTGTTATCAGCTTGTCTGCAGCAGATATGATGGTTGCTCTCTACCCTTATCCATTAATTACACACGCCATCTTACAAAAGGCATGGACCCTGGGTTATGCTCAGTGCAAAGTGACAGCAGTAATAAATAGCCTTAGCCTCATTGGATCTGTCTATAACATCTTGTCGATAGCAGTTAACAGATACTTCTGCATCTGCCACAGCACTAAATATGATAAAATCTACAGCATCAAGAACACGTACGGCTATGTTTTCCTGACATGGGTAGTAATCATTGCTTTACTATTGCCAATGGCCACAACTGACGCCTTGCAATATGATCCACGGGTATACACTTGTATATTCAATATCACCACAAACCTGTCCTTAACACTTATTGTTGCAGCCTTCCAGTTTCTAATACCCGTAACTGTTGTGCTCTTCTGTTACCTGAGAATCTGGATTTTGGTCATTCAGGTCAAGTACCGCATCAGACAGGATAGTAAACAAAAGCTGAAACCTAGTGAAGTGCGAAACTTTTTGACCATGTTTGCAGTTTTCGTTATTTTTGCAGTCTGTTGGGGTCCAGTCTGTCTTATCGGTTTAGTGGTTGGCTTTAGCCCCACTGGAAAGGCTCCTACTATTCCTAGCTGGCTATTTGTGCTGGCTTGCTTCATGACCTACATTAACAGCTGCCTGAATGGAATTGTTTATGGAGTATTTAACCATAATTTTCGAAGTGAGTACAAGAAAATTGTCTTGTCCCTATGCACCTTTCTGTCAAAGCTGCTATAGAAAATATTTTAGAAGCATAGTATATCTGAAAAATATGCAGTGAGATTTCTTTTCTAAAAGGCTAATATTTTGTGTTTACATGTTTAACTTAAAGATCCCATATAATTATTAACCTAACCTTAAAAAATGGAATATCGGAACTTTGGAAATCTATGACAATTATTTTAGGTCAGTACCTGTTTGTATATTCTCTTATTTCAGAAATTCCATCCCTACTTCTAGATGCATCACTATATATTTCAAACAAGAAGTCATGCCATTTCGTTGTTTTTATTAATTTACCAGGATTACATTAAACCTCTAGAGGAGTAATTGCATTGTATTAATGTAAGAAACATCTGGGCATTTCTAAGACAGAGAATATCAAGAGGTCTGACTTGATTATTGAGGCATTTGTTTCATATTGGTAAAATATTAATTAGGTGTTCTGTAATTAACACTGAACAGATTGACTTAATGAAAGAAATGTTTTGCAAACACTTTTATGTCATTCAAGTAAAATTAAAAGTTGGTTTATTTGATGAAGTAGGGTAAGAATAAATATTTTGAATTGCAGTTATTTCTAGTTTAATCATAAATCATCTTAGAACTTTCTTTTGAAAGTTAATAAACAGTCTCAAAACTATTAACTCAGTACTATATTTTTTGTTTATTTTGCCATTACAAGCTTTAATAATAATTGCGTTCAGCCTTTACTTAGTAAAACATTCTGCAAGCAGTCTGCTGAGGGACAAAAAAAAATCACTTTTGAAATTAACTTTCTCAAGTTCATAACATTCTCTTTTGCTCTTGGATGCAAGACTGTAGCCAACTGCCATGGCATTGTTAATTGTAGCAAGTGTAGAATAGCTGAAGTGCATGCATGTGTGTGTTTGTGGGGGTGTGCTTACATCAGATATTTATCATGTTTCTATATATGTAGTTTACTGTCACAACTGTATCTAACACATGAAAATTAAGCAGTTTAATGGAACTGCTTAGGACTGTAAAAACCGCAGAGGAATGAGTAATGTGTTAAGATTTGAAGAATGACCTATCTTGGTCTGTGAATGCAATAGTGGCACCATTTCATTTTGAAAGCAATTCCTATATACCAAGGTTTAACATGCAGAGGAGGATGCAATAAAGTCCACACAGTCATTTTTGACTGACTGTGCATTGCAGCTCAATGCACACATGGCAGAAAAGATTTTTAAATTCAGTAAACTCTGCTTAGTGGTGTGCACTCATGAGCAAACATGGCAATTTCCATGGCATGCAGATTACAGCATAAGTAGTTGAATTGTATGCTAATGAAGCAAACCAACACTGGGCAATTTAACAATCTGTAAATCAACCATGTAGACTCAGTGCTCGTGTTGCCCATGTATCCAAACGTTTTCAGAATACAGCCACAGAAAGCACTCTACATGGAAACAAGACCATGTAGAAATCCATAGATTTGCACAGAACTGACTGTAACATAACCCCATACACCTTATGACATTATTAAATATGATGGATGCTAGAAAATTAGATTAACAATAGCAGTAGTTCCTTTTTAAGTGCCATGATATAAAGGCAGCTTTGCTCTCCCACCTCCAAATGAAGAAAGTGCTCATAACTAATGTAGACAGCTGAATGTGCAAACCCCATGAAATGTACTATTCATACTGTTATGTATGCATATGCAGTATGTATCTGATGGAATACAGTCTAATTTTATCAAAACCTGCATTCCTCTGTGTAGATATAGAGCGAAGCAATACCCTCCTTTCAGTGTACATCACTGGATTCCCCATCAGTCTCACTACCTACACAGTTGCCATCTGTACAGATTCAGGGTATCAGCAGGGTGAAGATGCAAGTAAGGTTAAAACTCATTAGAAATGCTGAGTCGCAAAAATATTAACCATGCAAGCAATTCCACATTGCTTGTGTTCAATGGATGACATCAGTGAATGATGACGGGGAGAACAAAATGGCTGCCATCCTATAAGCAGTGTTTCCACAGAGCTCTGCCACTCACCTACAATTCAACAGCTAATTTTAAGGTCTGAAAGCCTTCTCAAGATTCAATAGCATTACAGATTAATCAAGAATTTCACCTGCTGTGCTTACCTACTTTCTTGAAGAAGGAAGAATCTTTGGTATGAAGGATTGTGCCTGATTCTTTTGATCCTACTACTGCCAGTCCGGGCTACATGTGCTCTAGGCCTCGGAGGCCTACTACTCCTGTGAAGTAATAAGGCACTGAATAATATACATAACCATGTCAAAAGATCTAGATCACATGGAAACTCAAACCACTAAAGCAAAATTTTCCACTATAGCCTCTCCAGAAAAAGAAATCACCACGAAGCGGGCCAGGACTACTAAACAACAAGAGACACCCAAGACACCACCAGTAACATCAAAAGAGAAATCTGACTCAAACTACATGGAGGAACTAAAGATTGCCTTACAACCCATTCAGTCAGCAATTCAAGACCTTTCACAACAGCTTAAAACCTTCAATGACTCCATAGACAGAATATTAACCAGAATGGACAAAACTGAGGCAAGGGTGTTAGAAAATGAGATTAAAATTGACCAAATACAAAAAGGGCAAAAGAATAATGACACAAATATAAGGAGTATTCAACAGAAACTAACAGACCTCGAAGCCAGATCCAGACCCAACAACCTCATCATTAGAGGCATTCCAGAACAGGTTACACAATTTGACTTATTGGAGACCGTATCTGAAATCTTCTCTACATTCCTGAATAAAGAACCTCTCTCAGACAAAATAATTATAGAACGTGCACACAGAGCCTTAAGACCAGCTTCTGACAAAATAAGCCCAAGACCAGTGTACGTCAAGATCTTAAACTACCAGCACGTGTACAAGCTAACAAGTGCAGCAAAAAAAAGAAAATACATAGAATGGAAAAGTAACATAATATATCTATCTCCTGACCTACCAACACCAATTAAACAAGAAAGACAAAAGCTAGCCCCTTTCTGTGCTTATCTGATTAAAAAGCAGATCAGGTTCCAGATGAGATAAAAGGATACTCTCATTTTTGCTCACCAGGGTGCCCAGCTATCAGCACAAAGCTATGAGGAAGCGGTGGTGGTCTTCAAAAGGGCTTTTAATGAATGCCCAGACAAACCAGCTCAAAAGATGTAATATTACCCCTGTAAAGGTGAGCGATGGTTTGATAGATGCAATCAAATAGCGTATCTCTGCTTAAAATCATAATCCTACCTTGCGAGCTGGTCTTCATGGTCTCTTTACAGCATCCAGAGTCCGTATGATCCACTACCCTCGAAGCATCACTTAGACTGTTTTTTTTTTTTCTTTCCTCCAGACTCGTCGCCATTATTCAGATATCCTGCTATGACTCTTTGACCCCAGGAGTTCCCTTTCTTTAATGCGCCTTTAAAGGCGTACAGCACACGAATCGCTAACATGGCTCACAGTTTTTACAAACAGCCCGAAAAGTTTTGTGCTCTAACTCACGCAGGCTGCTGGGTCTTACACAGGCACTTGGAGTAAAGGATTAGTTAGCGATGAAGCTCTCCGGTTATACTCTCCTTCCGGTAGCCTCTAAAAATGCTCATGCCACGTAGGTGAGCGATATATTTATCTAGAGTCTACATTGCATATACTTTTTCCCTCTAAACAAGAGAAGTGAAACGTCTACAGATATCCAGCGACGTTTCTCCCACACACGAGAATCAGCAGGAACCTTTCAGCTGCGCAACTCCACCTCTGTCAACTGTGTTGGAATTCTAATGTGTTGAATGCAGGCAATTCTAACAGAGTAGCTCTTGAACTAGATGCCAGAGGAGTTTTAAATAATACCATCTGATTTTTCACAGCTACAAGATCCTGGATATAATTTTATGACCCATTTAAGTCCTAATGGTTGTCAATTTGTAAAATAAATTCTATGTAGATAATATGGCATTGGTCATGGGATACCAGCTACTGCTAGCAGTTAAAATAAGACTATCATAAAATTCTTCTTAAGAGCTGGCAAATAACAGTTGGATATCATTAAAAATGAGAGTATCATAAATATTTTCTAGCAGCTTGCAGCTAACAGGACACCATAAAAATTAGTTGTTAAAATAGGAATAGCATAAAAGTTTACTAGGAGATTGCATCTGTTGAGGCATAATGATAAATACAGACAGCAGTTTCAAAGGATAATTACAGAAGACATGGTTCAAGACACTTTATTTTCTAGGTTAATGGTAGCTGGGCTGAATTACATAATAATTAGGGATGAGGAAGGCACCGTTTTCCAGTATGCAACAAAACTATGTTTAATAGATGTTCTGTGTCTGCCAGTGTATATATACAGTGAAAAAAAACATACGCAGACAGGGAACTCTTGGTGCAGATATCAGAACGTCTGGAAAACAAAAAACGCAGAACAGCATCCAGATTATTTATAAGTATTTAATGCATGCTTTAATTGTTCAGCCACTACCACAAATGTATGCAAACCAAGTTTCCCTCTAGACAAATCTTCTTCAGTATACAATATATAGTTATATATAGTTATAGTTAATATATAGGTTTTTTTTTTTTTTTTACGTTTTTGTTTACTGACAATTGAACGAGTTGACTCATTCTGAGTCTTGACTGTTTGAAACTTACTCTACATGCTATATGATCTCACAAGTATATGAAATTGGGTCTCTACCTTATACTATTGTGTTGCTATATTAATATGTGCTCGATGGCATGGACATTTTTTTTTTTGTATAAGGATTTTTTTTTTTTCTTGCGTAATTCCAGAAATCTCACCAATTCACGCATGGGTCACTCTGCAGCTACGTCTGGGAGCTTGTTGCATCTCCTTACAGTTATCACCACACAGTAGGGTATATTCTTAGCATAACAGCACTCACATGCCTCCACTGTGTTTTATATAGCTGCTAATCAACATTGTAATGGAGGATAGTTACCTGCCCTGACATTTCCTAACTTACCCTCAAAGCACATGTGTGTGGCTTATTCGTCTCAATTTTGCAGGAGTGCAACATATTTTAAGAAGCTAGTTTGACAGTACATGGGGTTTATGTATGACTACTTTTTGTCATTCAATAGAGTATCTGTTACAGGAATTTTGTTTTTTACAGGGAGAACTTGTCAGTAGTTTTTGTCTCTCATGCAGAGGAAAAGCATCGCAATTCAAAGCTAGCGAAAATGATGTATGTAATCCTCTTTTTGTTAATTATGACTCAGTCCTGGATGTTTACTACACTGGGCTAATAAGCCTACATGTTTCCACACAGCTGTTCCTTTTATCTTTTGGGGTTGAACATTTATGGGAGGGGCTCCCCGTGCTTCCTTGTCAAAGATACAGGGACTGGGATATCAGGTCTTTCCCACAATCGCAGCTGATGTGCCCGAACTCTGCAAATATTTTGTTCCTGGACTGGATGAGCAGACATATGTCACCCAAACATTTTCCTCTGTAGGCAGCTTTTTTTCTGTCTGAGTAGTTAATAAATCCAGGGTCATTCTAGTCATAGTAAAGGCATCATTTCTCCATACATGATCCTGTATTATATAAACTTCAATATCAAGCCCAAATACCAAAGGTTCAGAGGAGATGCCCTGTACAACATTTGCATATACTTTGATTTGGATGTTGGAATCATTTGCTTGCAAATTAATGTGTATCTAAACCGTTTTTGACTGAATATTTCATGGCCTTGGGTGAGGTTACTGTTTGCATTTGGGTTAGTACTAATCATACTGTTGAAAACCTTTTACTTATTGGCGGAATATTAGTGACCTTGTGAAGATTACCTACACGGCAGAGTTTTATATTATACATAATAATCTATGTAATCGTTATACATTGGTGCCTGACTCACTCATACAACCTGTTTTTCTGTACAACACACTGGATACATGCATGACCGCTGTCTTGGAATTAACACGCATAATTTAACAGTGTTATCCACTGCCCAGACCAGACTGCATAATTCATCATATACATGTTAGAAGGTTACATACAATTATCAGCAATTTTTTCATGTAGATTGCTCATTAATGCAAAAGCTGGCTCCACATGTCTGCTGAGGATCATGGCAACAGTACTCAAGAGCAAATATTTGTGCTAAAGGCACAAACGTAACTGAAAAAGTAAGGGATGGGGAGCTTGAGGGGGTCAATGAGTAATGCTTTGGCTAAGGAAGATGTGGGAAATGTGATGATAGATACCGAAGGGAAACTGTGAGGGTTTTTCTTTGAGATGTGCCTCACTTTTTCTGTGACCCTCATTTTCTCGAACTGGATAATATGAATGACTGGCTCGTTAACATTTCTAACAATTCTATATTAAGCACAGGACATTTCTATATGTTTATTGATGATCAACAACATATTACTGGAAGCTAATTTCCCACAGATAATTTCCTTTTTAGTCACACTTAATATAAATGAAGGCTTGGGCTTAGTTTGCAAGGTTAAATAAGCCCAGCGCTAGTATATTAATAACTGTCAGTTTGCTGTTTAATTTTACAGGTTTCTACCTCTCGCTGTGGCGGAGTTTTGTGGTATGTGTATGCACTGCATAGGCTAGCTATGCATTTTGGTTTATGGAATGTTAGGTTATACTCTCTGGGAACAAGGTCTTTCACCTATCGTGTGATCTCAAGATCATTTCATTTTACCTTCCCAGATCCTTCCGGGCTTAGGGGGAGGTGGGTAGGCACCGGGATTAAGCGGGAAGGAAGCTCTCTACTTGCCCTAGGTTTACATTACAATCCCACGTTTTTACACAATGCGGTCCATATTCCCCGTCACATTCCTGACTTATTAAATACACTTAACTTAATTAGAGGATGTGGAACCTAGAGTCCTGGAACATTAAGGGCTTACAATCACCTAAAAAAAAAAAAATTGCTTATGCATCTGACCTTGAAATCTACTGCTAATATTACTTTCCTTCAGGAGATGCATTTGTTGAATCAGCAATGGGAACAAGAAAAACGGAGGCCTTGGATCAAAAAGATCATAACCTCAGAAGGCACTACAAATAAAGCTGGGGTGGCCATTATCATTAAAAATAACTTTGGGTCATATATAGGAAAGGTGGGATCGGATGATGAGGGTAGGTGGTGTTATTTTACTACAAATCACCCTTTATTAGATAAACCTATTCTCCTTCTCAACATATATGCCCCTTGCACCTCTCAACAGAGTTTCTTCACGAAGCTATATAACTTCCTCACTTCATTTCCTAAGCACTATTATATTGTGGGGGGGGGGATTGGAATTCAGTACAGGACCCCAAATCAGACAGATCAAATCCCAGAACTAGAGCTAATCTCTCAGTACATAAAGACATAACTGAACTGAAAGAAGAGTTTAATTTATTTGATCCCAACATCTTTCTAGACCCTGCTCAGAAAAAATACAATTACACCTTCTTTTCTAGCTGTGCCAAAAGTTGGTCCAGAATAGACTTCTTTCTCATCTCCAAGGCCTTTTACACTTTGAATATCTCCTTTAATCAATCCCCTAGATCTATCTCTGACCATTCCAAGATCTCTATGGGTATTCACCGATACAGTAGGGGCCCAACAGATAAAATAGACATTTGTTGGCGGCTAAACCCAAATCTCCTGGGGAGAGAGGAGATTAACTCTCAAATAGATGAATACCTGGATTATTTTCTTAAATCCAGGGAATCCTTCCAATCTCCATTAGACTGTGAATGGGCCGCGATTAAATCAATGATCAGAGGCTTCCTGATAAACAAAGCTGCATATTTCAAGAAACTTCGTAACAAAAAAGAACGGGATCTTACCTCTCAGCTGCAGAAAGTAGAAATAGAGTCTCAAGTAAATCACACCCCCCTGGTGGAAGAACGTATGATCCAACTACAAAAAGATCTAATATTGTTACATGCAGAGAACCTGAGTTTACATGAGACTAAATCTTTGGCCCTATATGCAGATGTGATACACTCTCCCTCCAGATTTCTGGCCAGGGTGATCAACCTTACTAAATCCTCTACATTTATACCTGAAATACATTATCAAGGGAAGGAATTCCAGCAACCTAATGAGATTATTGAAATCTTTGAAAACATCTTCGCTCAAACCTATGGACACACAGATAACATAGTTGGCGAACCAGAAATACAATCCTTTCTTAATAATCTAACCTTCCCCAATATAACGGAGGGACATTATAAGCTCCTAGAAAAGGAGATAAATATACAAGAAATTATCTCAGTCATTAACAACCTTAAACCCAATAAATCCCCTGGTCCAGACGGATTTATGGCTGAATTTTATAAAGCATTCAGTGCAAAAGTTTCCAAAGTATTGAGTTTATTGTTTAACTATATTACGCACAATGGCTTTAAGGATTTGCACTTGAATGCTTCCAGAATGATCTTCATTCTTAAACATAATACGGACCCTAAAATTCCTGGGAATTATAGACCCATATCCTTAATCAATTTGGACATGAAAATTCTGGCCATGGTCCTAGCTAACAGGCTGAAAGCTGTTATCTCTCATATTATCTCTCCTGAGCAATCAGGCTTTATCCCGGGCAGACAAACTAATGATCAGACCCTACTGCTGGAAAACATGATTCATCATTCTAACCTAGCCAAACACCCTGTGTACGCCTTAGCGGTAGATGCATCCAAGGCATTTGACTGCTTGAGTACGAAATTCCTATTTGCCGCTTTACCATTCTTTAACATTCCAACTTCATTTATAGACAAAATAAAAACAATTTACTCCACAGCATACACCACTCTTCATATTAATAAACACTCATCTAACAGAATCAATATGAAGAATGGAGTCAGGCAGGGTTGTCCCCTCTCCCCTCTTTTATTTAATTTATATATGGAACCATTATTTCTGCTTATTAAACAAGCCACTTTCATTCACCCACATAATTTCTATAACCTAAAGATACCCCTATCGGCATACGCAGATGACCTTAATATCTACTTCACTCTCCCCGATTCTGACCCAAATAAATTACTAGCTGCAATTAATATATTTTCCAACTTAGCAAATTACAAACTTAATAGGGAAAAGTCTGTAATATTCCCCCTAAATATTTACTCTAGGTTACCTAATATAACTTTAAAATCAGAGATCAAAGCGAAGGAGCAGCTCCATTATTTAGGTATACAATTCTCTCAAGGTAATCATAACTACTTTCAGGATAATGTGGTCAGGTATTGGTCAAATATTCAAAATGATATCAATAGATGGTCTAGGCTGAAGCTCCCTTTTCTGGCCAGAACCACAGTGATTAAGATGAACATCCTCCCTAAACTCTTATACCTGTTTCATTCCACCACCAATATTTTACATAACAATTTTTTTAAAAAGGTCATTTCTTCTATTTCTAAATTCGTGTGGGCCCCAAAATCGGTCAGGATTAGCTACTCTAAACTCACCTATCCTAAAGAGCAGGGAGGTCTGGGTCTGCCTGACTTTAAATCCTACTATGAGATAATCAATGCCTGTAGGGTATTAAAGATTGCGTCTTACCATAAAGACAAATATAAGTGGGCTCCATCATGGGTGATTCTGGGTAACAATTACATTAAATCATTAAAATTCAGCCCGGTAGCACTTCCATTTCTAAATGAAGCAAATATAAGCATATTGAAATGTACAAAAGGTCTTTTATATAGCATAAAATCCCTCCAGGCTCTGTTCAAATCTTTGAATCTTTCTCACTCCTTCATAACACTACAACCAATTCATCTCAACCCTAACATTAAATTGAGTGGGCACATGTTAAACTTGGTGAATTACCCCCTTCTTTTGAATACCTCTATTTCGGATCTCTTCCCCTTCAGACATATGACAATCTCTAACCTAAGAATCAGTTTGAATTTGCCCAAGAAATACCTGGTCATTTTACGACAGATTAGGGAGTTGATAGGGTAATACATAGATCATCCCCTGGTCTCAGAGGAAGATATTTCAGCATGCAGAACATTAAAGAAACTTCTGCTCAGTGAAAAAAAGATGACCTCGAATGCGTACAAGGTTATTTTGTCACTCAGATTTCAGAACGAGTTTATTATTTCAAAATTTTGGTTAAAAAGTAACCCAGAAATAAACCAAGGCTTAATAGCACAGGCTATAAAACGAAGTTCTAAATCTATTCCCTTCAATAAATTGAAATACACCCAGCTGATGATTCTGAACAATGCATATTTTACCCCTGAAGTACTAAGTAAGCTCTACCCTAATTAATCCCCTAAATGCAGTTATTGCTTGAACCAAACTGATGATATCCTGCATCTGTTTTGGAGTTGCAAGTGTTCCTATAAGCTCTGGTGTGCCTTGAGAGTGATACTTGAGAAAATTGGCTATGAAAAATCTACCCTCTCGTGGGAATTTACCATTTTGCATATTCCACCTCCGGGTCTATCTGAAAGGAAATGTAAGGTATTGATTCCTATTTTCATGTTAATTAAATACTACATTTCCCTAAATTGGAAAAATAGGCACTCCCTCTCTTGGGAGGGTTTTAAACGCATAGCTATTAAACATCTCAAGGCTCACAGATATTTGTTCCACAATATTAAACACAACCAATTATTAAGGAATTTTGGGATACTCTATCTGATCATATACTCAAATGAGTTTTTCTTTTTCCTTTTTCTCCATTTTGATACTGGACACCATCTTTTTATCTCATATGTGAATAACTTATATAACAAGTTCCTGGGCAAAGTAGAATCTGTATATAGTTCGAGTTTTTATGTAATTGTTGTATATGTTCCATTGTTTAATAGTTGTATGATATGTCCTAAGTTCTGTATTTTCTTTGGTGCTCACTGTTGTATTTGTCTTTTCTGAAAACTGCAATAAAGAGAATTATATAAAAAAAAAAAAAAAAAAAAAAATCAGTGAATGATGACATCGGGAGGGTATCAGGTTACACTTACAGAGGTGTACATGTATGTCTGTGAAGTGTAAAAGTGCATGTAAACAGTGTATAATTCACAAGTTCTGTTTCAACCTCTTTATTGTTTGTTGAAATGTATCATCTCTGTCTGCTTTAAGTTAAAAATCATTTTTTTTTAATTTTTGTCATTGTTTACACAATGCAGTCCTTAGCGCAACCATGGAAAATGAAGGAATGAATGGCAGGTTTCTCTGTGCTTGGCACATAACTATTCCTGTGGGGGCAAATTAATGTGTAGGGCTAGAGTATAAAAGGTCCTGGGTTCTAGTACAGGGCCTGCAACCTTTCTTTCACTTTTTCAGCTGCAAGCTTGTGTGATATCACAGGAACAGTGAAAAGTAATAACAAGATTACTTGTGTTTACCTTATTTAAGCATTGGTGTGTGCAGTGGTGCATAGGTGTGCATCATGTACAAGTACAAATGGAGTTGATATATTCAGTAAAGCAGCAGATGTTTTTTATAGGTGCTAACTACAGCATAAGCAGGTGATTTTCAATAAGGTAGAGTTATTCAAAAGCATCCATGTAGCCTCCATTGCATTTTTGTTCCTGAATATTTCAATACCATGGGAGTAGAGACAAGAAAATTTAGCTCTAAAATAAAATTGTGTAAAATGATGTATTTGCAAGGTAAGTCCTGAAGTTAGAATGTATTCTTTAATAATATTATACCATATCCTTAAATTTCTTTACTTGGTGCAGTAATCAAGTCAATAGTGGCGAATTTGTACAGAAAATACCTTAACATGTGACAGCAGACACATATTTTACTTATATGTGTCCATTACTAAAGTTTTTTATGTCTTATTCTTCCCGTTTTTAATTGCACTTTTGCAAGATGAACTGCATAACAGGAAATCGGCTGTGTTTATCTGGTTTGTGCAAAGTACAGCAGACTGACTAGGAAGCAGACAGCCGGAAATAGAAACCAGCTGCATTCAATGAATGTCCTTGGCCATCATGAAAAAATGACCTGGAGTACAGATAGCACTGGGTTGTAGTACAGAGTCTGCAACCTTTGTTTTACTGCTGTGACAACTGAGTGCAACATTGAGAACTGTTTTCTCAACATTCTTGTGGCAACAAGTTTAAGTGTAGGACTTCCATACACATGGAATTTGGTTCAAATACAGCATATCCCATACAGCATTACTTTTACTGATGGAGTAATCTATGTATTATCCCATTTATCATCCAATGTATGACTGCAGGTATACTGTGTACTATAGTGCTGTAAATGATTCCCTGCTATTTGGATCAGCATGCCTTTCACTTTTGCGAAAAACAGATACACAACTGCACACTGTTGCATTCTGCTTGTCAGACATTAGCAATGTGGCTCACATTTGCACAGTGCTTACCTACACACAAACAAGTGTAACTTGCATGTGTGTACACTTTGTTAACCATCATCCAATCGGCTGCTCACTGTACTATGGAACTGTGCATCTATGATTCTCTTTTATTGGTGTTTATTGTCTGTTTGCTTTGTATGAGATAAAAGTACATGTGGAAACACTGCAAACTGAGGGTGCATTCTAAGTATATGTCATAAATTCACACTGCATACACGTGTTACCCCTCCCCCACCAAGAACTACAACACTGGGGGCTCAGTATTTATTTACATTAATATATCAAGCAATCAACCACACTACAAAGTGTAATATATAATGTTCTGTGGCCCCTCATGAGCTGGGCCAGTTGGTGCTGCTGATAACCTTGCTGTGCTAAACTCAAGCATCCAACTATGCTTAATAAGGGTAATTATGTTTTTACACAGCTACACTTCTACACATCCTAGTGCTGTTAGGCTATTGGCCTTATATGAACCTATGAATCTATGTGCCTATGCAGGCCTCTCAACCTTTTGTCCCCCACATGGCCTACTGATGTCATCTACTATATGTTCACCTGCAGTCAGGTAAAAGTGAGACTTGTGCCATGGCGCTTGCTTAAAGTACTGACTTCTGTAGTCTGTGTACTTAGCTAGATAAAGATTCTGTTCTGCTGCAGTTAACTGTGTGTGTGTGTGTGTGTGTGTGTGTGTGTGTGTGTGTGTGTGTGTGTGTGTGTGTGTGTGTGTGTGTGTGTGTGTCTAGCCAGAAGAGCAAGTGTACATCCTGCAGTTACTGCCCCAATCCCATAAATTTACAGATTGTGATACTTGTACCTGCCTACACATCCATTTCAGACAGGACTTCCTTCTAATCTCCAACATGCACTGCTGATGTCATCCACTATAATTTGACCTGCAGCCATGGAAAAGTCAGACTTGTGCTGTGGAACTTGTGTAAAGTATTGTAATCTATAGTCTTTGTACTTAGATGGATCTACTTTATATTGTCAAATAACCAAATCATCAAACTTCAAAATATTGAGACGGCAAAGTTGAACTGTTAAAAATATGAATGTATACATTGTTGCCATGTAATTCATCAGATAATACCAAGCTGTGCACTGTAAATAGGGTAGTATTTCTTTAAGAGCGTGTACTCTGTACTATAAAAATACAAACAATTCATTCTTTAGTCCAGGTACAATCAGAGAATTGTACAATACCACTCAATCCCAAAAAGGAAAAATGGTTTTAGTTATTGAAGGATATGTGTACAATTTCGAGTGTGCTTTGAAAGCTAAAAAAGTACTAGTATAAATAAAAAGTCACAGACAAATGTAAAGGAAAGGGTGTAAATATTTCCTTATCTGAAGTAGAGCAGTTGACTAAATCTGAGCTTCATACCTATGCAGGAGATCCAGTAGAAGAAGAAATGTACAGTTTATGTAGTGAATTAAAACTTAGAGATGTTGTGTCTAGAGATTCATCTTGCTTGTTGGTAGATGATGTTATTTGTTCAACGTCTGCAGATTTTTGTACCTAGCCTTCCTAATAGGAAAGTGTTGCTTCAATAAGTTGGAAGAATACATAAAAAAGTGTCAAACCTAGACAGTAATCCTAACTTAATATTAGAAAATGTAGATCTAAACATGTTTCCTCTAAAAATGGTAATTTAATTCAAAAGGAAATAAGCAATGACACTTCAGATAACATACTGTTAGTATTTAGCACTGTAAATAACTGATTTCATTTAAGTAGAGTGAACATATGGATGATGGATGGCACATACCTTTATAAGGGTGTAATCTAAAGACAAATGGACAGTATTCAGATCACATGTCAAAGAGATATTTAAACGCTTATAACATTATGTGGCATTGTATTTTCCATTTGTCTGAAAATGGATTTGAAAGTAATGTGAAGCTTGTGTTGTGTGATTTTGAAGCTGCTGCAATTAAAAGTGTTCATTTGAATGCAAATGGGGCATTGTCAAAAGGATGTTTCTTTAATTTCGGTCAAAATTTATTGAGAAAAGTGCAAACACTAGGCTTAACATTCTTGTATAATCACTGTCTTTTCAGCTAGCAGTAAAAAGTTTAGTTGCACTAGCATTTCTAACCAAAGGAGAAGTACTACCTACATTTTATTTATTAAGAGAAGCATTTCTTAGGAAGGCAAGGACATTTTTAAAGATTTTACTGACTGGTATCATTTGGGGAAGACAAGGAAATTCAGTACTAGGACTGCAGCATTTGCAAGATTTCCTCCACTCTTTCCCATTTTATTTTGGAATGCTTCAAACTTAAATGCTCTCTTTCTACCTAGAATGCAGAATGTGGTCGAGGCATGGCACAGAAAGTTAAAATGCTTAATGGGATGTAAAACAACAAACTTGTCTGTGTTAATTTTAGCTCTTGTAAGAGAACAAATCAAAACAGAATTGAAGAACTACGAGTGTATATATCAACTGGTTGCCCTCCAAAAAAGCAGGAGTTGTTATACCAGCATGCTCAGTCTGACAGTATCTTAAAAACAAGTCCAATTATACCCAGTGGAATTTTTTAAAAGCAATTAGCAGAGACCTAAAGATGTAACATAATGCTTCACTAATGGTTATTATAAAAATTAGTTTTTCCTTTTATTTTATTATTTATTTTATTTATTTAACATTTGTTGACCGGGAATGTCCGACTAGGTTCCACAGAGCCTGTTTTCAGTGGAGGCCTGGGGAGAAACGCTCCAGATGCATGTCTTTTTACTCACTGTTTCTGCACATTAAGTGAGCATCATATGGAGTGTATAAGCACAAATTCACTGTATAAGGTGTTACAATGGAATAGGGTTTAAAACAAAATGTCCAATATAGTATTTTCAACATTTTAACATTGTGATGCTTATTATGGAACTTTTGACATAGTGAAACTGTAACTTTGTCATCTTGATATTTTGTAGATCGGTGAATTTATTATTCGACTATATAAAGTAGATTCACTCAGATAGGTAGGGGGTTCTGTTCTCACTGCAGTCAACTGGGGGTGTGTGTATATCTCTACTCAGCAGAGTAGATGTGCTATCCTACAGTTACTTTTCCAATAGCATGGTTTGCCAGTATTTTGATACTTGCACCTGCCTACACTTCCATTTCAAGCAGCCCTCACAACCTCTTTTCTCCCACATGGCCTGCTGATGTCATCCATTAGAAGTCGACCTGCAGCAAAAGTAAGACTTGTGCCATGTTGCTTGCATAAAGTACAGTGTTCTGTAGTCTGTGTACTTAGATAGGTAGGAATTCTATTCTCATTGCAGTCAACTGGGTCAGTGTGTGTTTGTGTGTGTGTTTGTGTGTGTGTGTCTGTGTGTGTGTGTGTGTGTGTGTGTGTGTGTGTGTGTGTGTGTGTGTGTGTGTGTGTGTGTGTGTGTATGTGTGCGTGTGTATGCGTGAAATGTTACTTGATATTACAGAGAACATTTTACACCAGCATGTGGGATACCGTTATTACCATAAGCTCAATAGTCAATGCTGATGTCATCACCTATAACAGATTATTGCATATGTAATCATCCCAACAGGGCATAATCAGACCCTGGCCTGGAGCCCAGGCAGAAGTCACTTCATCTGATACCAGCTAGATTACAGTGACATGTCTTTTACTCTATCCACATGCATCATGGCATGGTTAGTAGGCTTTATGTTTGATGAGAAAGTCCTGTGGCCTATCCAGCTGCTGCATGTGTCTGTTGAGGTTTATGCAAAAGAGAGAATTATACTGTATTACTGTTCTGATGAGATTTGACTGTGGTGCTGTCATACAATCCTGAGATGTGAATATGATGGTGTGACTTATGATGCACACCATACATATGTCCTGGAAAATCATTAAAGAGAAATGTTAGAAAGTAATGAGACACATTGCAGTTCCCGACTTCACAGCCTTTATAAGAGAATACACTAGAAAGTACTGGCATGATGTTGCTATCCACTGTATAACTTGGCAAGGCAAATATAAGTGATAGGTACAATTATCAGATATACTAAGCACTAATGTAGCTATGCACCCTGTGCATCAGACACAAAACTTTTGTATCCCTGAATCCAACATAGAAAAAACAGGGATATGGTGTAGTTATTATCATTTGCACAGGGTATTATGTGAGGGGGCAGGTGGCCTAGGCTGACACAAAAGGTCAGTAAGTGTGTGTGAGTAAGAAAGGGAAGCAGACAGGCAGAACCATGTAACTGTTGTGTGTGTGTTTGTAGGAATCCTCCATGTGAAAGTGGTGTGTGAGAGTCTGCATGAACACAGCCAAGCTCACTGCTAGCTCTACATCTTGGTATGTCAGATAGGTTTGTGCCAAACTTGTTAGTGTTGGCAGTTCATCATTGTTGCCCCTGACCATGAGAACTGGCTCTGCCAGGAGTTGCACTGGCACCTCCACACCCAAGGACTGATGCAATGCTGCCACCTAAACATGATTGATGTCTGCTGGACATGCTGCCTTTACGGGAATGCCCAGGGCCTTGACCTTATGATCTGTCATGTCTGGGTGTGGACAGTGCACTCACTCTCTGACCAGTGGAAGTACTGCCACTACAGCAGCATAATCAGGTATGGTCATGTTGGCTATAAGCAGATGTTGTGGCTGACCTATGCCCATGAGGACACCATTCCCTCCCAGCAGATATTCCATCACAGACACTGCTCATTCTGTGACAATCACCCCTCAGTCTATCACACACACACCCCTCATTCCAATATGTCATTCATCTGATCCAATGAATCAATAGCACAGTAGAGGCAGTCATACTTGTCAGCCTATTACACATCTATAACCCTGAGCATTTGTCTGAAGCACCTTTCTGAATGTGCCTGTGCCTCCACAACAGCCCTAAACATAAGTTGAGTGACACAGGAAGAGACATAGAGGGGTAATACATGTACTCCTCTATATCTCCATTAACTCTACATTCAACAGGAACAGGGCTGAAAACTCCATACTAAGCTTATAACTGTAGAAATCTTCCATCCTGTCCCCAAAATGACATGTGACAAAGAAGTAACTTTTATTTCAATAGTTTTACTATACAGCAGTATTCAATTGGTCATATAGCAAAGCCTACCTAGAAGCTACTCTTGGGACAGAGAAGGAGTGGCACCCATATCAAGGACATACTGTGGTCCACTTTGCTGTGAGCTATCATCTTGGAAGATATTTGCCAGGAACCTTTCACTGGGGGTAAGAGGTGGTTCTGTAGCAGGCCCTCCCCTGGTTAACCTTTGGTCTTAGGCAACTGTAGCTGCACACCTGAGTGCAGTGATAATCATCTCAGTGGCCCTGTGGCACACCTGTTCATATGTCTGGCTGTGGCAGCCCACCAAATTAATGTTGTCAACAATATTTGTAGCCTTTGTTGCGTATTGGGCTGACATTTTTCTAGCAAAAATGCCCCTTGTTGATGGACAGCATCAACACTGATATTTTTTTGTTTTGCTTCACTGAATAGGGGTCTCTGCCTCACTGACATTGCTTGTGTCCTAAAAGGCAACAGAATGACAATATACATAAGTATCACATAACTGCAAAGTAACTGTTTCCAGATAAAAGAGTAAATGTAGGCAGTCAATATTACCCACTGGAAAAACATAAGACAGTCTACAGATGTGAAATACTAACACCAGTCAGGTTGCAAAACAAGGAGAGTAGCAGGAGCAACATATGTATGTTTGTGCCATGGCAGTGACTCAACTGTGCTTCCCCCAAAATAACAGTCCATTGTAGTTTGTGACATATCAATAACTCTTCTTTCCTCCCCCACTCACAAAAGAACAAGCAAATAAACCATTTTGAAAATAAAACATATTTGAATTACTAAAAATGCCTTCAAAGGACCTGTCCCTAAAACATTTGTGCATATTTATTAAACAACATTCTTTTTTCATGGATTGTCAAGCATGTGTACTTCTGAAATGGCTTAAAAAACATAGCCATGCCATCAGTACACTTCTAACTAATGCATACAAATAAAAGTGTAAAAGCCTTTGCTTCACATTATTCATTAGTATATTCCAGCATATGTATTATAAAGGTAACAAAATGGGAGCATACCTTCAGGAGTTCAGTACTCCACTGTAAAGATACCTTTGGAAAAAATTCACTTTTATGAAGTCCTGTAAGCATATAGCAAATGTCCTCACCATCAGTTTGGCTAGCTACATATTTGCCTTTTTATAATGAAGTAGAGTATTAATGGATTGCAGCTGTCTAAGCCTGTATTCCAGAAATGCTAATTACTGCATAAGTAGCTGAATTAAATGTTAATCAACCAATCAGATGGAGCTCTTCAATAAGTTATAAAGCAGCCATGTAGACTCCATTCTGTTTTTTTCCTGTTGATTTCAAAAGTAGTAGAGTACAGATACAGAAAGTCTACACAGACAGAATATTAGGAGCTGCTGCTGCTTAACTCCATTTTTATGTGCTACAGGCTGCAGGCAATGCCACTGCTGCTGCTGCCAATTGGCCTAGGCAGAGATGGAGAAGAGTTTGCAGGCCACATTTAACTTACCATAATTAATACAACATGGCATTGTAGAGTGCTATAGTGTGGACAGGGACACGATATAGGAACTCTGTGACCTATGCCAGCCTCATCTCAGAGAAAGAGCCTTTACCTCCCTGTGTCTTGGCTGTGTACTGCTTGCATCACAGTCAGCCTTGAACTATCACTGTGGTACCTGCTGCATTTACAAGGTAAGCCCTGAACATGTACTGTATTGTATAATAATATTATGGCATGTCCTTTTATTTCATCACTTGGTATAGAAAGCAAGGAAAAGGGGGAATATTTGTACAGAAATTATTGTAATATGTGACAGCAGAGAGTTATTTGACATGCATGTGTCCATTAGCAAGTAGTGGACCTCAGGCATCAAAGATTCACACATTCATACCTCTCCAAAGTACTGATGATCACTGAATGGTCTCAGTTTAGCACCATATGTTTGTAAAGGGAAATCATAACAGAGAGAAGTTAGAAAGTAGTGATACACATAGCAGTTTCTGATGTAACAACCCTCATAAGATCAAACAGGCAGGATGCAAAAGAAGGAGAGTAACAAGAGCAACATATCCTCGTTTGTGCAATAACAGTAGCTCAGCCTGGGTCCCCCCTCTAAAGAACAGTGTACCATTTAATGTGCCATAACAGGAACTCACCTTTGCTCCCACATCCCCAACAGAGCAGTCTATGCTTGCTTGTGCCATCCAACCTGCTCTTCATTAGATGACAAGTGCATATTACAGTATTCCCAGTTAATATCCTCACATATTTTAAGGTAAATGATATAGCTGGCTTACACACTGCATCTCTTTGAGTACTGGTCAAACAACTGACCAGGAAACACAGAAAAGTAAGACAAAGCTGCATATTTGCAAGGAATAATCATAACAGGTTATGTGATAACTAAGTGCACTACATCCAAATATATTAAATATAATAAATGTACAAATAACAGTTTATGCTTTGATATCAGTGTGCATTCAGTTGCACTTGGTTTTATGAAGTATTACTTCATTTCTTTGCTGCAAAACTGTTTGTGTGGCAAAGATGGATAAAGCACCCATGCTGTTTTCTGAAGCTGCATTGGTGTGAGAGTTGAGATCCAGACCTATGTAGACATATCTCATGTGTACTAACATTTTCTACCGTGTATGTCATAGACTGGTTTTCATCATTTCAATTATTTCTCAATTTTTAATTTATTTTGGGGACCTTTGTTTGCACAATGTGCCAGTTAGCAGAAACATGTTTGGCTATGCTCATCTGGTTTGTGCATAGAGTGGCAGTTTACAAACTGGTCGAATGGTCACCCAGGTAGCAGACAGGACCAAGACAGCTACAAACATAAACTGGATGCATGCAATTAAGACTGTTGGGCATCACGCAGACATATTGCCAGGGAGTGCACACCCTCGAGCACCATGTTTGCGCAATGGTAAGCAATGTGCAACACTTTCAAATGTTGCAAAATCAAGAAGTGCACAGTCTCAGTAAGCATGATACCTGCAATTAGAGGGAAAACATCATTCTACATTGCTCTTGATCTGTAGTAGGCATGGCAGGCATTTGTGGAGAGGTTTTGAGATTCCATGCTCAGAAATGGGGTGTCCAGGAGTCCAAAATGTTTGTTGGACTCCTAGTGAATGAACATGGGCCCAAGCTTTTGTGGAGGGACTAATGTGGCTCGGATTACAAATCAAAGACATGAAATAGTCTTGCTCCGGCATTGACCAGTGCTACTGGTATCTCCTGCACTAGTGAACAATGTAGGAATCACCACAGAGACTCCAGATGAGGAAGAGAGATACCCTTGAACATTGGATCAAGGAATTTATGACTGGGGACACCTCACATATGTCTACATATCACGTACAGGTACTACTTATAAGAGTTAAAAGCTGGATATAGTCAAAATTGGTATTCATAATGGCATTCTGTTCTATTCCTTTATTGGTTTATTATACAGTTGTATCAAAATGAGCATTCATCTCTCCTCTGTAACAAGAAAGTATGCAAGTATAAGTTTGTAGGCCAAAGAATAGATCAGTATTAGAGAGTAGTCAGTGGTTTTTCAGTCCAAAAGCCTCACTTCCCAAATATACAATACTTTTAAGATTTCATCAGTATTGCAATGTAACATCAGAGCTCTAACACAGTGGCACCAGTAGCCTGCTGTAAACTGTAATCAGTATAATTGGAACATGCATATGTGCAATATATGCACACATCAAGGATTGCTTGCAGCAATCTGTAGTATAGTGTGCATCTGTTATGAGCTGGGTAGTCTTAACAGTAAAAAGTTATTTCTTAGGAGTCGGTAGCCTTAAAAGTAAAGGTAACAGAATGGAGTCAAATAATTGTATTATTGCACTGTACATCACACATGAAGTTGCTAATGTCCTCTGTCACCCCTACCCTTACCTTCAATCTGTTTTTTTTTTTAATTTTTTATTTTTTGGCTCTTCCCACAGCACAACAGGGTAGTCCTGCCCCACAGGATCCACCTGCCCTCACTCCAATGACTATGGGATAAAGGCTCTGTATACCAGGGAAGCAACCTGGTAGCATCCCCTCTGCTGCCCCTCCACTACCTGTCCTCTCAGGTAGTTCTGCCCTGCAGGATAGGCCAGTGGTTCCCTCCAGGAGCAGTGGCAGAGGTGGTGATTTTATCACCCGCGATGAACTGCCAGAGATGGTGCATAGGATTGTGTGCCAGACAGCTGGTGCACGCTTACTCTGGATGGAGACACTGCTCTCCATCATTGTACGGAATATCATAAGGAGATGTAGACATCAGACACTGCAGCAATCCGCACAGTGAGGTGACAGTGATGACATTCCAGTGGGTTATGACTCAAATCTCACTGTCACCAGCTTGACATCCATGGGTTTGTGATGTCCCCACCCTCACCCCAACCATGGTGCTCACCCACCTCTTGTGTTCTTCACCTTCCCAATGTCTTGTCTTATATGTCCTGTCTGTGATTGCTTCCTCACTTACAAATTTACTTGACCTAGATATACCTATGTCCCATAACCAACATTACTCTCTCTCCAAAAAAAAAAAGGCTCCTGTCCCAATAAAATTATGCCCCATGCACAGTTTTCCATTTTGCGTATATATTCTTGACACACTTGATTTGGTCCAGTTGGCTATACAACATGATTGTGTCATGGCCACCCCTCTTTGGAGGTGACAGTCCAAATGCAGTTAATATTTTACATATATGATCATTTTTTATTGACTAATTTCTTGAATTCACAGGAACCCAACTTATTCTAACTCATTTTTGTATTATACAAATTTTTACCCTACTGCTCAGAAAAAGGCCATTGTAAAAGGGCAACTGGTATGAGCAGCTAGGATGGTATCTAATCAATTAGATTTTTTGGAAGAATGCAATAATTTGAAAACAATATTTTTAAGAAGGGGTTATCCGTAGTTGTTTATAGACATTATATTGGAAGAGGTTGTTCTAAAGAGGGAAACTAATTATTTTGTTCCTATTTTGTCTGGATAGAAAGCTATCCCATATGCCCAGCCTCTTAATGAACCTGTATATATCCAGGAAAGTAACTTTAAATGCAGTTTTGTCATCACTTACTCTTGATTGTGAGAATATTAAGTGGATTCTAAATAAGAACTGGACTATTGTGAAGGATAATCAGGAATGGAAGGAAAATTGGGTGAGAAACCCATTATTATTTATAAGAAAGGGACTTGCCTTAAAAGTTATCTTGAATCTACAAAACCCACAAAATCCTATTTGGGCCAACACATGAGGTCTGGTACGCATAGATGTGGGGCTTGTGAGTATTCTAATAATATACTTGTTTGTAAAAATGTTAAAGTAAGAAATGAGAATTTCACTATAAAAAGTAGAATTAGTTGCTCCAGTGAAGGGGTGGTATACTTGGCCTTATGCCAAGTATGTTCTTGTTTTTACATGAGCAAAATGGAGCGGATGCTTAAGAAAGAGTGCAGGAGCATATATATGAAATTTGAAGGAAAAGTAATACAAGCACTTTATCAAACACATTATTAATTTTCCAGAACACCATTTTAAATTTGTTGATTTAGAGCAACTATTAACTATTCCTAGAGGTGAGCCATGGGGACTGGTTATAGAACAAAAGGAACTCTATTGGCAGTTGCGAGTAGATGCAACAGATGCACCAGGGTCAACAAGGTCTCTTCTATTAATTGTTTATTAAAATTAAAAGTTTTTAGAAGATAGTATTTGGCTTTGTTCAGCTTTTTTGCTGGTATATATTGAGTTTTATAATGTATACTAAATTGATTGTATTGCACCTAATTTTGGATATCACTGTTTTAAATATGATAAGAAAGGTTTTTAGTTATATTTCTTTAAGGAGCAATATTAAGGCGAACATGTGACTACTTTATTAATTTCTTTCCCCTTTAAGAGATAAAGTATTGTTGATCATGTGACATATCATTCAGCTTTTTAAAGTGCATTAGTAGGTTACTATATGGCATTTGAAACATTCTTTGAATGGTATATAAGACAAAAGCACTTGTGCAATTTTACCAATGTTTTTTATGGGTTTTGTGTAAATAAACTTGGCAGCTTGAAGTTCGTAAGTTTCTGCAGTCCTCCAAATTTTTGTTTTACTTGTCAAAAGTCACAATGGACATATGGTGGCCTAAACCAGGTTGAATAACACCAGTTACAATAAATATTCTACCTTCACAGGATAATGCTTCTAATGACTTAGCAATATATATAAGCAGCAGGGCTTGTGGCAACTATCCAAGTCAGGAGTGCAGAGTTGTGGAGCTCCTGTGCTAAAATGCCTTAATGGCACTACAGTATGTTTCAAACTTCACTGTATTTCTTTGGTATTTGCATTTTAATTTTTGGAATCAAGGGACATATAAATATGGGTCTTATGCTTTCAACGGGGGCTGTTTTCATGGACATATAAAAACATGGGACCACCAAGATTATTGTGCACTGTATGATTGTGTCAAAAAATACCATTGGAAAAAAAGATGTGAGTCCTTGTATTTAACATGTCAGTGTATTAGAAAGTAGGATGTTGTATATGCTATGCTTTGATTTCAGGTAGTGGGACTGAGAAAAGAGGGAAAAACTAAATTTTGTGTTTCTTTTCATGCAATCTCAATATACCGCATTTGGAGAAGTTTAATGTGGGAGCAGTGCCCCACTTAATAAGGTCACTTTTTGAGTGTGTAATTTAGTGCAGCTTTTAGTGCTTACCAGTGATCATTTATGTGTTGATTAAATGGAATGTGATTATTCCTATTGAATGCAAATACACCCACACAATATGAATCATTCCTTAAAGAAACAACTTTAATATAGATAAATCTATGAATGCAACATAGCCTTTTATCATGCACGCAGGAAGCAATATTTTTGTTATGTATCAGGAGATACTCAGCAATAACATGAATGAAATTATTGACACGTGCATTTTTTCCTAGTAAACTTATTGAAAGGATATCATCATTAATTATTAATGTGTATTATTAATAAAGTGATTTTATTAGCTTTGGTTGATCTCAATGGTTTTCCTTGAGGCCACTAACTACAATGCCATGGAAAAGCTGACAGGGTACACTGAAATGTGGTTACTGAGTTTCAGTGCAGATTAAGATAAAATGCTATATCCTGACCACAACAGCCATGGTGCATATTATCAACTAGAGGAATGAAACTAATGGCAAGAGAGCAGGTAAAGGATATGATAATCTTAATTACAACTAGAGTAGAACATCAGGAGTAGAGTGGGAGGAAAATTTTAACACGTAACAGAATGCTGTGTATGCTGCGGTGATGGTGCTGCGGTAGCGTTGTCGCCTCACAGTAAGACGTTGTCCTGTTCAATTTTCAGCTAAAGTGTACCTCTGTTGAAGGTTGTGCATCAGGCCTGGCAAATCAGTATGTAAAAATCTACTGCCAATCATTAGCGGTCCGGAGTTCCGCTGTGGCGACCCCTAACCGAAAAAAGCTGAAAGATACAACAACAACAGAATGGTGTGGTGTGTCCTCAGATAAGTAGACTCTAGAAGCAAAAAGGTGATGTGTCTGTTTTACCAGCTTTCAGAAAAATCATGCCAAGTGTTCTGTGCATTTCAGGAAGTCATATGTTCAGAGGAGTATTGTGTTGCTTGAAGGAATATAGAGGAAAGCTGACCAAAAGGATGTATGGGATGGAGAGAGGAAGGATATGCCCAATAAAAGAGAAGGTAAATGACTCTGTCCACAGACAAGACATGATAGGATATGTGTCCACAAGCTCATATGAACTAAATAATTACAAAGTTGTAGAGGCCTGCAGGGGACAGACTTAACAACTGCTTACAGATAAAAAAAAACACAGGTTAAGCACTTTTGTCCCAAACAAAACCAAAAGGACTTCATGAAACCCTCCCATGAATCTGTGCAGGAAGGGAAGGATACATCCAGTAGTAGGAGGACCTAAAATATTCTATTCAGAGACTAGAAGTGGCATGATATGTGTCTACAAGATATATAAAGGAGATGTCTGTAACAGTGAGAATGGAAATGGGATGAGTGGGTATGTGCTTTGGACTGAGGAGTGAATTATTCTTTCAATCAGCAAAAGTACTCAAGGAATGGATTATCAGTGTGGAGGTGAAGAGGGATCTGTGGCAGCATTCAAGAGAACATGAGGCAGATGGTGAAGATATGAAAGAAAGAGAGGACAGGAGAGGAAGTAAAATCCTGCATGACCATCTAGGGCAGACTAAAGAAGCTCCCTGTATTTTTGTTCTATTAATCAAGAATAATGTATTTTTTTCTGTAGGATTTTTTTTTCCTCTGTGCATGATGACCATCAAGCCTTCTGTAGTCTAAGTACAGTCATTCATTCCCACATACTTGGTATCCTAAGCATAACGATAAGAGAATCCAGAGGTGTTATTATACAAGTAGGCATATTGGAGGTTAGGCCTTCAGTGGCATCCCGTCAAAGATGGAATTATTGTTAGGTCTCAACCCCTCCACAGGTGAGAGGAAATATCACTTGCATCACCACCAGTTTCTCTACACCATCCCATTGTAAGTACATGTTCCTGTACAACAGCATTGACGGATATGTCATAGTGTTTTAGACAACTTATTGTACTCTGTAGGTTCATAGGTTCATAGGTGTTTACTGGGCTAATGGCCACAAGGACCTTATTAAGGCCACCCATGCATCTCAAATCTCTGACAACCTCTGGTGCTCTTGATAAGTGCAAACAGGAGCTGAAGAGACTGAAACATTTACAAGCAGGGGTCTGGGAAATGAACCATTTACAGGCTGTTTATGTCCATTAGAAATATAGGTGCCAAACCAAGGATGAAGTTCCTTTTCCCCATCCAGTTGTCCAAGTTACACTTTAAGTGAGTTAGGCAGGAACTCTGCTTCACATGGAAGGGGAGTCTATTCCACAGAAGGGTTAGTCTCTAGGATACATACCTGTCTATACAGTAGGTTCTATTTATATCACATGCAAAATTTAAGTCTATAGAATGGGTAATTCTAGTGCAGGAGGTCCATCAGAGTGGACTATGACAATGCTTTGTATACCAGGCATAGATCTCCCCTCAACAGCCTGTAGAAGGCAGAATACAGGGATAGGACCTTGAGCTGGTCTTGAGGTGGTTACTTACACTCTGTATTCCTTTAGTGTGTAACCTCTGCGGATGTTCCAATTGTTGCATATCTCAATTCATGTACATAATAAGGGGGCATTGTACTCAGTGATAGGTGTGATGAATGCTGAACACAGTGGAACAATGACATCCTTAAACCTAGATGCCATACCTTAGTTTATAAGTTGCACAACATCATATGATTTTCTCACTACTGTAGATATGTGATGGTCAAAGACTACATTACTGTTTATGTGTATGACCAAGTTCCTGACTACTGGGTCAACTCATAGGGGTGTGTTGTCAGTATCATAGTTACCAGGAGTGGATGACTTCCCGAAGGATACTATTATGCATTTTTCAGCATATATTTTAGTCCATGGTTCTGACACCAGCAATTTGTCTGTGTTAGCCCTTCCTGAAGAACATTTGTGTCAGTGTGAGATTTAGTGACAGCTCTTAACCTGCAATCATTTGTAAATTTAGCTAGCCAGAGGCCTTTTACATTGGCCTTGATGTCAGATAATTAAATGCTACAAAGGGGAGGCCCCTGCACCAATCCCTGAGGGACTCTACTTGTGACTGGCCTCTTTGTAGATGTAGACTGCCAAATTCTAACTTTCTGGGTTCTGTCTGAGAGCCAGCAGTCTATCTCCCAGGTAAAGTAAGGATTTGTACTTAACCTCTTGAGTTGGTGAGCAATGCCCAAGTGGGCAAATTTCCATCTTAGATATTTCACATTTTAGATATTTCGGCTTTCAGTCTTTTGAATTTTTGATCTAATGACATAGACCCACAGCTTAATAAAACAGAAATATAGGTGAAACCGTAGCCTGAAGTAATAACTACAAAAAGCAAATATTAAGAGTGTCATACATGTAAGGATGTGAATATTGAATGAGGAGCACATTCATGTTGACACATATTTATGATTATTTCTGCATGAATGAAAGTTGAAGTAGAAAAAGCACAAGACACAATGAATTTTTTAGAGGGTATTGCTATGAAAGCAGTTGGACTTGAACATTTCTAAAGTGGCCTAGTTTTGGCAAATGCTGTTACTTTTTTAATATTCAGTGTTGCTCTTATCCTTCTGGTTACTGTTTTTTTTTATTATTTTGCTTGCTATAGACATATATAAGACATCCTGGTAATGTTAGGTCAGTGTATCTTAACAGTCTGTCTTTTAACTGATAATATGGAATAGGACAAAAAAATTCTGTCACATGCAATTGAATCACATGTTTGGTTTAACTCATGAACCAAGATTCATAGATGATTAAAGTATTGGACAACTTAAAGTGGCACAGGTAATTGCAACACACAGAGTGTAGACAATTTAGTGAAACAGGCAACAGTGTTACACAAAGAACAAAATAGGTGAGCATGTAATGCATGCTAATAAGTGCATAATGGCATGGATATGAGGAACTACATGCATTTGAACAGCATGTAAATGACAACTGAACCTGTGCTTGGATTCAAAAATGTATAAAATGGGTGTACTGAACCATGCTGAATACTCATTTTTTATACTGGGTATCATGATGTACCAGAAAGAAGCAATGCAGCTGTATCTCAAGACCATGTGTTAACTTCTTTTATTAGAGTGAAACATTTTCATCCACCCCAACAAAAGAGGTACAGACATCACCTGACAAACCACCAGTTGAGTGATTCCCCTGAGAAGATGCAGACTGTAAAAAATCTACTACATCACTCAGAAATGTAAACAAGTAGAATGTGGGACATGCCCGGTCTTGCGGACGTTGAGTTATATGCAGCTTTAACCATCTTAGCTGAAGAGAGCTTTCACCACCCTACAGGGAAACAGTAGGAATACCAAAAGCATCTGCCTCACAAATTCTGTACCAGTTCCTTGACATTTGCTGCTGCATGTGGATAAGTATATTTTTTGTCTGGTCTACAGAGGAGACAAAAATCATGATTATAACATTTTATAACTTTGCCCATATCCTTGAGGACTTGTGTGCCATAGACTGCACACAAATATTAATATATAGGCCCAGAGTAACCATGATAAATCATCAGAAAGTGCTTCCATTCCCTCATCTGCCATGTAGTCTGTGTTGTTGAGGGAATATTTTATAATATGTCCATGCATCACTGAAATAACTTTTGTTATTTTCACATATGGAACATATCCAAATTATGCCAAGGGTTGTTTTAAGTGAATTTCCCTCAGACATCTAGTTTTTGGATGCACACACAGTTTAGATGGATAGGTCTATGCACATAAGTAACATGCAAGCAGAGAGCAAGTCACATACAATATATTCCTTGTTGTATGCTGCCAATAATAGCAGACATGCCCTTTAGCCCTGGTTGATGAACCCCATTAACAACTCCTTGCCCATGCAGAAAAAGACCAGTAATGCAGTGCATGTGGAAACATGTAATACGGTTTTACAGGGGCTCAGCCTACTAAAGGGATACTTTTGTTTTCAGGATACTTCAGGAAGAGCACTGCAGTGAAGTCTTGAAATATGCAACACAACATTTTTGTTGCGCGTTGCACAACATGATATTGCACAATCAGAGTGTCTGGAAAACATTATTGCAGGATCCTCCATACCAGTAGTGTCAGCACTGGAAGGATAGGTTAGAGAATTGAGTATGGAGCACATACAGCCATACCACAGCTGAGGCAGTGGCAAAGTGTCAGTGTCTGATCTACATCTATGAGTCATGAAACAGACAGTACAGAATAAAAGGATAAATGCATTATCACACTCAGGTTATGCAGAGCAATGCATAAGCTGGCCATGCTGTGCACCAAGTATCAACATACCCAAACAAGATAGGCAGTGGGCTAGCATAGCCGTTATCATTTACCCAGTGAGGCAGGACATGGTGACATGTGACTGGAAAACTATGAGATGGTGTATGGTCAATGGAGGTGAATGTGATAGCCAAATACTCTAGGAGGTTTTGGAGAGTCAATAATCACACCCTCCAGTCATGCAGTCAAGCTTCTCTGATGTGATTGCTTTTGCTGGCCACTGTATTGTTTTGCAATATCAGGGCTTAATAAGGTCTGTGTAATAGAAAGGCTAGTGAGCATTTATTCTGATGGGGTCTTCTGTGTGCTGATTATGATTAATATCATTGCTCACAAAGTGGTCATTGACTACAGGTAGGTGTGGCATGCTCTGTGCCTGGAAGTTACAGGGAAGGTTTTGATATATGAGACTCCATACACACAACATTATGAGGCATCCATGGTGCTGTGCCAGAGGTGTGACATTGGCCATGACCTAGATGATACCCATAACTGTGAATGGCAGGTTGAGAACCTACAGGTGATAGTACATTTGTCTTTCCAATGGTCTGATTAGTATAGCTTGGGAAAGTCTGTGTCCATCTTCCCTACATCCTGATCCTTTCACAGGGATATAAAGCTAGGCATGTGGAGGCAGAACAAAGGGTTGTTGCATTACATATCTTGCAGACATCGATAAGGGCAATCTTTACCATTGGAAACCTCACCAGAATTGTCTCCTTCATATCCATATACTCCATATCATTGTACAGTTGTAAAACATCATCCCAGAATCCACAGTGCACACTTACCACCTCCACAATGCTGTTGGTGGCAGCTAATTTTACCTTGATCATTGACATGCACACCCTTTATCAATGCCAAATGTCCCTGAAATATCTCATAGGATCATAAGAGGTTACTGGGCTATTGGCCTTGAGGCCCTTATAAGCCTAGCCATGTTTAGACAAGTCAACACCCAATGCTCCTGTCCAGCAGGGACATGGGTGGAATCCCAGGGGTATATTTTCTGTTTCCCATCTAGTTGTTAAGGCTGCACTTAAAGAGGTACTCTGCTTGACATGGAGAGGGAGTCTATTCCATAGATGGGACAGTCTTCGGGACACAAATGTGTCCCACCAACAAGTTTTGTTGATGTCACAGACGAAGCTCGACTTGTTGATATGCAGCAGTCCCATCAAGGTAGGGTCCATGATCACTTGTATGGCAGACAGAGGTCATGTCTGTAGACTCTGTATTAAACTGAGTAGAGGGATAGGGCTTTTAGCCAATCTGTGTATTGCAGATGTTTGAGGCCCTGGATTCTCTTGGTGAGGAACCTCTGAGGTCTCTCCAGCTGCTGTATGTGGTTCAGGCCTTATAAGGGAAGAATACAGGAATGTATGACCTCCTTGTCCCTGGATGAGGTACCTGGGCTATGTAGAAGGCTTTCCATACAACGGACGCAACATGGTGGTCAAAAGTCAGGTTGCTCTCAATCTGGGTGCCCAAATCCCTCACGACTGATTGTATGCTTACGACATTGTTATTAATGTGATAATTTGTGGGGATGTCACTCTCCGCAAAGGGGATGATGTTGCATTTTTTGGTATTCAGCTTGAGGCCATGTTTCTGGCAACAGTCATTTGTCTGAGTGAGACCCTCTTGGAGGATGTCCACATCACTAGGGGGGATTGATGACAGCACCCAGCTTGCAGTCATCTGCAAACTTCATCAGCCATAGTCCACTGGTTTTGGCCTGCATCTCAGAAAAGTATATCCCAAATAACAGAGGCCCCAAGACTGAACCCTGGGGTATGCCACTTGTTACAGGTCTACTGATTGAGGTGGCTTCCCCTATTTTTACTAGATGGGTTCTATCAGTGAGCCAGTTTGCTACCCATCTGGTACCATATGGACTGATGTCTAGTTGAGGGAGTTTATCTATTATGCCAGAGTGGGGAATAGTGTCAACGGCTTTGTCCAGGTCAAGGTAGGTGATGTGTACTGTCTTCCCCTCATCCGTGGCTTTGGTGACTGTCTCAGAAAAGTCAACCAAATTCAGCAGACATGACTTTCCCCTTGACGAACCCAACTGTGTAGGATCAAGAGTTTGGAGGTTGCCAATGTCCTTGTTAATGAGGTCCATGATAATCTGTTCTATGGCCTTGTAGATCAAGCTAGTTAGGCTGATGGGTCTATAATTTCAAAGATGATGACAGTGGCTGTCCTCCACTCAGCTGGGATGAAGCTGGTACTCAGGCTTTGGTTGAATAGGGAGCCTAATGGTGCTGCAAGTTTCTGTCTTACTACACATAGGCTGCAGTCTGGGATGTTACTGGGTCCCATGGAGGCTGTATATTTTGTCTTTGAGAGAGCAGTGATGACCTGTTCCTTAGCTAAAAGGAGAAGGGGTCAGGTACTGGTGATGTCCTGATTTACTCATGGGGAGAGAGGGGTAAAGTTTTCACTGAATCTGTCAGCCAGCAAGTTTGCTATATCTACAGCATTTGTATATGTGGTGTCCTTGACCACCAGTTCTGAACAGATCTAGGTGCTCCCTTTGAAGTTTCAGATATATGCAAAGAAGTCTTTATGACTGTCTCTAGTAGATGTGGCCAATTTGGACTCAAAGTTTGCTTTGGAGGATTTCACTAGTGCTCTCTTTTGTTTGCTCAGGCTAAGTAGACGTTGCTTCCCATTGGGCACCTGCTTTTTCTTGGTCTTGGACAGCAATTTTTTCCTTTTGTTATAGAGTTTATTTATTGCAGATGTCCACCAGACAGGTTCACTCTTCCTTGTGGAGGATGATTTAGTCCTGTCAAGTATTCCTGATTCCACGCATCTATATAAATGCTCATATAGTGCTTTGGTGTAGTTTTGGTAATTAGTGTCAGTTCCTACAGGGCAGGAGGGGGCTGTGAATCTGTTTATACCATCCTTAAGGAGGCTATAATCAGCTTTGGAGAATGTTTAGTATGATCCTAACTAGAGGTGGGGGGGGGGGTTGGGGAGATGGTGACTTTGAAAGTGACTCCTTTATGGTCAGATCTTACCAGGGAGGATGATACTATATGGATGCTGCAATGGTTATTCATGTTGTTTAATACCAAGTCTGAGATATTATCACCTCTTGTGGGGGTATTGACTAGCTGTTCCAAGGCATTTGCATTGACAGAATCGAGGAATCTCTGGGCATTTGTGTTCTGGAATGAGAAGTTCTTCCAATGTATGTTTGGGAAATTAAAGTCACCCAGGATCAGGGGAAAAGGGTTGAATCTTGATAAATTTGAACAAGTCCAAATAGGCAGATTTGGGTGCCGGTAGCTAGCTTTGATTTGAATAGGGGTTGTCAATGGTTACCTGCATCTGGAGTGTCTCCTGTGCATCATACTGTCTCAGATTGGGGTCTAAAAAAATTGTACTTTAGCATAAAGCCAGACATTCAGTTAACTTCATGTAACATGCCTTTGCTTCACAACTGCAGAATAATGGAATTATAAGAAAGGCTCCATCCCATGCATGGTGCTAACTGGTGTAACTGATGTGGTGTCTGTAACTAACTTCATCTAACCTACATATTTTAATTCTATTAAAACTTTGTGTTTATATTCCTATGCGATGTAACTTCTAGGCAACGAGCATGAAATAAAAAAGGAAAAATACTAGCAGTGAGTGATAAATATATTTTGGTGATAAAAACAGTTAAAATGTTAAGCCTTTATATTTATATATCATCATACACAAAAACTGCAGAAATTTGCTAAAAACATGCTAAGCACTCTTGTGCACAACCATTAAATAGCAAACAAGTATTATTGCATACTAATTTTGAGACTGCAGTGCAGTTATCTTTGGGATCTCCTATAACTGTTGGGTACAGACAGTTGAATTAATTACATTTGGTAATGGGGTGCTAAGCATAAACTCTGATATAGTTGTGTAAGGTGTAGATGCACCCCTGTAAAGAACTACTTTAATAGTGATAGCAAGTTTTATTTATTTATTTACTTTTTTTATTGTTTAAAGGTCACTGTTTAATGTTCACAATTAACTGTGTTAAACATTCTTTTGGCAGACTTATGTCATCTAGTCCATCACCTGTTTTCATTAAGCTTTATTATGCAGCCTAACAAAAAAAAAAAAAAAAAAAACTTGCACCGTTATTACTCTAGCTTAAATATTAAGTCACAGGAAAACAAGCTGTATAAAATGGACCTGTTCTTTTAACCATGACAGCACACAACTCATATTATGTATTGAATACTAATCACCACCTAGTTTCTCCTAATTACTCAGCACACATTTTCTTTATGAAAAGCACTGGTAACACAGCCCCCTTCACTTGTAACACATTTACCCTTCACTACCTTATTTACTAATTTAGTACTACAGTACACCACATTTTTACTAAATCCTCGCTTGGATCGTATTCTGTCTTATTCACCTTATCTTTTTTTTTATTTCAATAATACACTAAACATTTTTATTACCCCAAATTTTCCTTTTTCATTTGTACTTATATCCACCTTTTCTGATGCATTTTTCTATTTTTTTTTCTATTCACACTATTTTCTATATGTAAATAAATTAATTTAATATTTTCACATTATATTTTATAATCTCAAAAACTCTAAATTAGATATGTGTAACACGCTTGGTTGACTGTTAATATTTAGTGATTATTAACAACTTTCTTATGTATGTCTATCTTTCAATATATATGGAGCTTTGTTCCCTGAGCCTATAATGAAAACAGGCATTGCTCAGTCAAACTATCCCAGTTAACAAATGCAATAAATCAATAATTATTTCATCAACTCAAACCTAAGCAAAACATATACCATGCAAATTCATTTGCAAGCATTTGATAGTTTCATTACTGAATTTGTGTTGTAGAGAATTTTTCATTGATGTTGTATTAAAAGCTTCCAACCTAATTATTACAACAGTAAATAACCTCCTTACTGAAGTCATTTTCATAGTCTCCACTACTCTCTTAAATCAAAGTATAACACTTACAGCACCTCAAAGAAAACATAAGCTGCAGATCAGCTTGGGGAACTGTGAAGCATGTCATGTTTATAGAAAATAATATTCCTGAATCCAAATTAAAAAAAAAAAATATATAAAAGGAAACAGATCCAGTACTTATTATAAATGCCCACCCTCCAGGCATGTCTAAAGTTCAGTTCCCTGTGATTTTTCCTTTTAACCTGGTGAACTTGGGCTTCCTGAGGCAATGTAGCAACTGCCTCATGTAGACTGACAACCCTCTACTCTTACCTCCCAACACAGACTTGCGAGAGATGCACTTATATTTCCAAATTGGAAGCCATGGCCACACTTGCACCACACAACATGGAACACATAGTCCTCCAGAACACACACCAGCACTGCCTTCACATAAAAAACACAACCCACACACACTTACCTTTATGGAGGCTTTCAATAACAGTCTTTCCAAACAGCAGAGACCTCCAAGGCAGAAACACACTCGACCACCACAACACAGCACTAATCATGAGATATATGACTCTCTTAAACAGTGTGCCACTCACCCAAAGCCCCTAAGGCAAAACAGCATTCCCAACACACTAGTCATAGGTGACTCGATAGTTAGGCACACTGATGTCCCACTCACTAGGTTGAATAAGAAGAAAGTAACAGTCAGCTGCCTGTCAGGTGCCAGGTTCCACCACATAATGCACACACTCAGGTCCCTCTACAACAAGTACAAATATGAGTCTGTCATTGTACGTGTGGGTGTGAATGACCTGAGATTTACCTCCCTGGACTACATGAAAAGAGACATGGAGGAGCTCTTGGATAATCTAGCTCAGGTGGGTATGACCCTAGCCCTGAACAGCAACTGACCATCACTCAGAATGATACCACGGTACAATCACAAAATGATTGATTTCACCAATTGGCTAGGTTTTTGGTGTCATTCTAAGGGGATCCAGTATCCGACTACCTGTGATGACATGATTGACAGACCTAGATGCTTTGCCAGAGATGGCCTGCATCTGTCAACCCTGGGCTCCTGGATACTAGCCAAGGCTCTTGCCATCCCTGTAGTATCTTTTTTAGGAAGTATTCCAAAGGCCAAATTACCACAGTAACAGCTAGAACCTAATGCAATCTGAGGGTCATGGTGCTCAATGCTAGAAGTCTAAATCTCAAAATGCACTGACTCAAACACTCGAAGCACTCCTTAAAGTGGAGAACATTGACATTTGTACTGTAACAGAGACCTAGTTCAAGGCAGCAGAAAGCACCCTGAACTACTAGGCTATAACTCATTCCACACATTTCGGCCCCAGAACTTGGACCAAACCTCCAAAGGCAGTGGCGTTTCCATATCCATAAAGGATGTGCACACCTCCAGACTGGTAGCCCAACATAAAGCATCAGAGATACTTCAGGTGCAGCTAATGTTGGGTAAGACAGTGATTCAGGTCATAGGTTCATAGGTTCATAGGTAGGTTAATAGGTAAATACTAGGCTATTGGCCCTAGGGCCTATATAAGCCTAGACAAAAAGGTACCCTGGCTTTCGCCACCCAAGAAAATTATTGTCATGTGCCCCTGTCAAACAGAGCCACAGTAGTGATCCCCAGGGTGAATTTCCTATCTCACATCCAATCATCAAGATTTTTCTTGAAGAGTGCTAATGAGGAGCTTTGTTTGATATAGATAGGTAGTTTTTTCCAGCGTATAAGAAGTCTCTGGGACAGCTTCCTATAGGTCCCCAACCATGTCCCAAGAACCACACTCCATGTTCCTAAGCACCCTGAAGAATATTAGGGTCCAACATAACACTCTCATACTGGGCAACTTCAACTACCCCTCCATTAACTTGGAAAACTACTCTTGTACCAATACACTTGCCCAACGTTTCCTGGAATGTTTTAATTCCAATGCCCTGGACCAGCTAATTCTACCCCCACTAGAGGTAGCAACATCCTTGACCTGGTCATTACTAACATGGATGACCATTGTTCTACACCAGTAGTCAACTCCTCCCTGATTAGATCCAACCACAAACTAATCACCTTGGAAATCCACACCCCCCCCCAAAAGTAACCACCATGAAAAACTTCTCCAAAGCTAACTTTGGACTCTTAAAAACAGAGTTGGCTAACTTCACGGCACCCATGCAAATGGATAATAGTTGCAAGACCATCAAATCATACAACAATGCATTGTACGAACATGTATACAAATGCATAGATCTCACCATACCCAATAGAACCAAGATGCTCTCCTCCAAAAATGGAAGCCAATCTGGTGGTTCCCAGGCCATAAACAAACTCTACAAAAGAAGGAGGAAACTGATGTAGAATAAGATGAAGTCCCAAGACTGGAAAAACTCCCTTATCAGCCTCAAAAAAAAGTTTAGATCCTGCATCAAATCCTCTAAAGCTAGCTATGAAAACAGAATTGCAGCAGATAGTAAAGACAACCACAAGGCCTTCTACAGTTATGCAAATACTCTTCACAGCAATACCCAGATTTGCTATGAGCTACTGCACAATGGTACCTCCTATACTGAGCCAACAAATATTGCCAATATACTGGCCTACAGATTCAGTGCCAACTTTACCCCTCTCACCCCCCTAAAGGACCATCACAATACCAGTAGATTGCCAGGCACCCAGTATTACTGCTGCACAGGTTAAAACAGCACTGTCCAAGGCCAAGAATACAGCTTCTTTTGGACTTGACAATATCCCTAGCTATGTTCTACATGAACTACAGAGTGAACTGGCACCTCACCTGTGTGCCCTGTTCAATCACAGCCTCAACTCAGGCTTCGTCCCTACTGAATGGTGTACTGCTACAGTCATCCCTCTCCACAAAGGAGGAGCAACTACAGACCCTGGGAACTATTGCCCCATTAGCCTGATGAGTCTGATATTCAAATCTATGGATGCATCATCATGAACCTAACAAAATAGGATATAGGGAATCTCCAAACTCTGGATCCCAAACTGTTTGGTTTTGTGAAGGGTAGATCATGCCTGCTCAGCTTGTTAGACTTCTTTGAGTCGGTCACCAGAGCTGTGGATGAAGGCAAGGTTGTTCATACAGCTTACCTTGATCCCCACTCAGGAATCATCAAAAAACTCACTAAGCTAGGCATAAACCCTTATATCACTAGGTGGGTTGCAAACTGGCTCACAGATAGAACCCACAGTGTGAAAGTAGCTAATTCCAAGTCAGACTGCTGACCAGTCATGAGTGGAGTCCCACAGGGTTTGGTCCTGGGTCCTCTCCTGTTTGGTATCTACTTCTCTGAAGTCCAGGCCAACACAAAGGGACTCTGGCTGACAAAGTTTGCAGACAATTGCAAGTTGGGAGCTATTATAAACTCACCGAGTGTTGTTGACATCCGACAGAAAGGCCTCACTGAGACCAATGACTGGTGTTAAAACCATGGCCTTAAGCTCAATGTCACAAAATGTGTTGTCATCCCCTTTGGGAAAAATCCAGTTCCCATGAATTACCACATCAATGGTAGTCCACTGAACACAGAAGGCATTATAAGAGATCTGGGAACACAAGTTGACAGCAACCTCTCCTTTGATCACCACTTTGCCACTGTTGTCAGAAAGTCCTTCTATATGGCACATCTCATTACTAACAGTTTTGCATCCAGGAAGAAAGAGGTCATTGTCTCCCTCTACTCTTCCCTCATTAGACCAATCATCCAGTATGGTGCCTCATTTGGCATGTACCTCATTAGACACCTGCAACAACTGGAGAGGCTGCAAAAGTACCTCACAAAGAGGATCCTAGGCCTTAAACAATTGTCCTACATGGACAGACTCAAAAATCTCCAGCTATTCTCTGTCTCATATTGCCCACTTAGAGGCGATATCTGCTTGACTTACAAAGCCATGTCTGACCCAGCTGTGTTAGAAATGCTACATATAAAGAAATCCCAGTCCCTTCACACCATGCTCCAGAGACCTCAACCTCATTACCACAATCAGCAGAATGTGCTGGATGGACAGGTTCATATCCCAGAAACTGCCCCTGCTATGGAATAGACTTCCCATACTTGTCAAACAGAGCACCTCATTGGCCATCTTCAAGAAAAATCTTGATGAGTAGATGAGAAATAGAAAATTCACCTGAGGGATCACTCCAGTGGCTCCACTTGACAGAGGCACTGGGAACTAAGGTTGGGTGGCATGATGCCAGGGTAATCCTATGGGCTAGGCTTGCAATGGCTCCAGGGCCATTAGCCTAGTACACACCTTTGAACCTATATATATATATATATATATATATATATATATATATATATATATATATATATATATATATATAGGTCTATGCCATAAGATCAAAAGTGGAACCATTTTGATAATATATGTAAAATGCAAAAATATGAGTTTCTCTTGAATATGACACATATAGCAGAAATTATTTGCAGATATAATTGATTACATGATTGTCCAGAGTTCTGATTCACAATAGCATAGAGGATAGCAATGCATGTGCAGTCATTCAGATCACTAAAGCTGAGAGACGAAGAAAATTCAGTCCTATTCAAGTTGTTTACATATTCAGGTCTGTGTGTATCACTGATAGGTCAGAAAATTATTTACTTTTAATATAGGAATACATTGTTTCACTTTCTGATTGTGGGAAGAGAACCTTCACAATATTAACAAATTCAGTATGAAATAAATTTGATATGGTGTAAAAACTGAACTACATTTAACAGACACTATTACAATTTTTGAATATGTATTTGTTGATCTTGAATGCTCCTACAGTTTGCATCATATATGATGTGATTTTAACTAATTTACTGGTCATGCATGCTTCCAGGTAAATAAAGTATTCTGAAAGGGTAAATTGCTTATAATGGAAAGTGATCATGATATAAATTGAAGTAAAATATTTGATGGATAATATGGTAACTGTTATTAAACCAATACAACTCACATATGCATATATATGCAAGACTTTAACAAATTAATGTGAAGGGGCAATAATCTGCTTTATACTAAAACATTGTGACATGCATGCCATATGAAGCATTTTTGCAGTGTGTAAAATCCTAATCAAGAAGTTTATCAAGTTACATGAAACGAGTTCCAAGCTCTGTATATTGACTATATCATTTTGGAGGTGCATATTTCTTAGATTGCTATTTGGCATTTAATCTGCATAAGAAGTTTTTCTGAGACAAATTGTTCAGTTGATTGAAGGCTTGCAATTAATTTTATTGGGAGAATTCTACTTAAAAGTGATACAATAAAATAACGTGACCACATATTGATCCCTTTTTCATCTCTTTCAACTTTCTGGTTTAAAAAATGGCACTGATATATAGTCTCACATTAGATAAGAGAAGAGCAGATGCATTATCAGAAAATAAAAAAAGATTTGAGATACATGGGTTATGCCCCGCAAATGACCTGAAGAGTTATAATGTGAGTGACCATCACCAGAATGCAAAACACTGATGTGATGTTTAGGCAAATGTATTCAATGTCTATAAAGCATCATTAGTTATGTATGAAAAGAGATACTATAAGTCTCTTGTCATCCAAATTATGCAAATTTAACTTTTTGATGTGATTAGTTCTGTATTGCTCGTCCTTGAAGATTATATTAATGGAATAGTAATTGTGATTTTGCAAGAAAGAAAACCTGCAAAATGTGAGTCAAGACAATTTGCCCACTGCCAAAGAAGATATGCACTTAGTAGAAAGTATTATTCATCAATATTTTTATGGCTAACAGGTTCATTATAAGAGTAATGATAACCATTGCAGAGTATCTTTAAGAAAGATCACTGTATACAACTCTTCCAGCAAATGTTTTAATTATAGAAATATAATGTACAAGTTATTTTGAAGCTAAGGAATCAATTCCTTCTAACAGACATTTTGAGTCCTTCATATCTACAGCAGCAAACAGAGAATGTCTTGGGCAATGAACTGGAATTAACTTAGTTATTTTTGACTTACACATGAGAAAAAAGAAGTTAAGAGAGCTTTGGTTTACTAGAGAAGATTCAGATGCAAATATGTTAAGGGGCATTTCCAGTGAAAATCTGGTTTCAGTAGAGAAGTGGCATTCTGTAAGATATCTTGCCTTACTATGTTTGTTGTTTGTCTTTCAGCTTTTCCCGGTAAGGAGTCACCACAGCGGAACTCCGGTCCACTAATGATTGGCAGTAGATTTTTACGAAATGCCAAGGTGCCATCTCAATGCTCAACCTTCATTGAATGCATGCCCATTTACACACACATGTCTTTCGAATGCTACCCAGCCATGGGGAGGACATGCAGACTCCACACAGAAGGCACTCCCAGGCCCAGCCGAGAATCAAATGGGAGAACCTCTTGCTGTGAGGTAACACCGCTACTGCCGTACCACAGAAAAATGTGACTATGCATTCAAATACTTGTTTAGGGCAGGTAAACTAATCATGTCCATTAGCTGAGATAAGAACTGTTGAAAAGGATGTGTACATCATGTATGTAAAGTGTTCAGGTGCAGCAGTTCAGATTAAGTGGTGTTCAGTTAGCTGCATGTACTGCATATTAAAATAATAATGCAGATGACTAAATTATATTGCATTCATTTTTAAGAAGACCATGACTCAATGTTGGTAACAGATCTATTTTAGCATCAAATGCATTTATTGCATATTTGTCAGTTGCTATTAAAGGTATCTAGAGCTTTCTGTAGTGATTAATAAACCAGAGTGACCACAGGCATCATTACAGTTCTGAAATCTGCAATATATAGCATTCTTGCTCTTCTCACCAAAAACATTTGACAATATGCAAGTGCTGTCTAATGTTCATTGGTTCATAGATACTTACTAGGCTATTGATCTGTGAATATCTTCAGATGCCAGCCTTGCATGCCCATGCTAATTAATAGCCCTTATATTTTACAATATGAGTATCCAAGGATGGGTAGAACAAGAATATGTTGGGGTTATTATATGTTTCACCTATCCACACAGGTCAAATTACACTTGAATGGAGTAAGAGAAGTACTCTGCTTTATGTGGACTGGAGGACAAATTCATAGAAATGATATATTCTGTGATGTGTATCTATCTCTCCAGCATATTCCGTTAATTCTGTAAATGAGATTGAGGTCCCCTGAGAAGGTGTTTATTAATGGATTTACAAATGTGCAATAGGCCTGGTAGACTGAGATTTGTTGAGGCATAAACCAGAGGGCACATCTCAAAGACCTATATGATATCGAGAAGAGACAAAGCTTTGAGTTTGTCAGCATAGTTTTTATGACTTAGGTCCTTAATTTTTTACTGAGAAAGTGTTGTGGTCATTCCAGTTGTGACATGTGTTTTCACAAGTACAGAACAAAAGGGGCATTACACGAAATTATCAGCCTACTGAGTGCCAAGTAGAATGGAATAATTACATTCCTAGATCTGGGCCTTATACCTTAAGAATAAGCTGTGGAAAAAGGAAAAAAAAAAAACTTCCTTTGTGGTTAAATGACAGTTCATTGTTAAAATAGGTTTATAGATTTCTAACAGTGGGATCAATTTTTTGAGGGAGGGATGTTATCAATGTGATTCCTACAAGATGAGTCATACTTGCCAAGGTATACCATTATACATTTCTTGGTATTCAGTTTTAGTCCATGGGCCTAACACCAATTATTTGTTTGTGACAGGCCCTCTTGTAAGAGCCTTGTGGTGGCATACTTGGTCAGCCCCAAACACTTAACATTAGATTTGAACTTAGAGAAGTAAGTGGCAATGGGGAGTATCCCAAGGACTGAACCCTGGGTCACTCAGCTAGTGAATGGAATTTTGGAAGCAGTAGCGCCACCCACTCTTATTTCAGGGGTTACACTTGTAAGATAATTTGCTATCCAAGAATTTATGTATGATGCCTGAATAAGGAATGGTGTAATGCCTTTGCAAGGTCCAGGTATGCAGTGTACACAAATCTGGCCTATTTCATTGCCACAATGACTTTTTCAGGAAGTCAGCTACATTAAGTAGGCAGGATCTTCCCTTTAGGAATCCAGCCTGGGTTGGATGGATAGTCTTTAGGTTACCAATATCCCTATCTGTTAGTTCCTTAATGATCATTTCCATAGCCATACTGTTCAGGCTTATAAGTCTGCAATTACTTGGGACCATTTAAGCCACACCTTTGTACAATGGAATGACTCTTATTGCTCTCCATTTATCCAACACAAAGCCTGTTTTGATGCTATTATTCAATAGCACCTGTTAGGGGGGTGTCAAGTCATTCTTCAGGCTAAACTCTAGGCAAATCGGTATGTGATTAGTCCCCAATAGATGATGAGTTCTTGGCCTGGGAGATTTGAGAGGGTGTGTAGATGCAGGTATTGCTCAGAGAATATTGGAGATGAGAAGATGGTTATGTCAGAGCTGACATTTTCTACTGGTATATTTGCTATGTCCTCAGGGTCTGAGTAAATTATTGCACTTACTATTAGATCTACACACCATTGGGCATTGTTTGCGAAATTTCTAATGCAGTCAAAGAAGGCTTTGTAATGATGTTTTTTTTTCTTTTTACCTCATATACTATTTTTATTTGGGTTCATATTATGTTATCGAATGATAATGTAATTGAACGGCCGAAACATCGAAACTGCCGCATTTTGAAACTTTTATTGTAGATGACTGCACTCTCCGCTAAATATATATTCCAACTCCGAGATTACACTACAGTGAGAAAAGGGCAAATATCCCAGTCTCCACTGTACTGCCATCCCACAATTCAAACTTCAAAATGTGGCTGTATTGATGTTTCAGACGTTCGATTAAGTTATCTTTCGATAACGTAATAGGAACCCTTTTTATTTATCTATTTATTACTTTTTGACTGGTTAACTCAGACTAGGTAAAAAACTTATTTTCAAAAGAGACACAGAAAGAAAATCTCCACAAGATATAGAAAGAAAATAACATACATTCATGCATGTGTAGTGTAATGAAGCATCTAAGCACATAATAATGAATAAAAAATTATTATTTAAGCACACAATAGTGAGAAACCAAAATCACTGATGAAGATACATATAAATAGTCAGCATACAAACATGTTAAAAATCATGATAAGGCAATACAAAATCCTTCAAAGATAGAGCAGAAAGAGTGTTTAGACTAAAAAGGTTTGGATGCATAGTATTTTATAATAATAGGACAGTGGTAAAGTGAAGTCTCATAACAATGTAAAGTTGAATAGCGTATGGTACAGTGTAAGTGGCGATTTAGACACAACAGTACAGAATATGATAGAAGATTACTAGCCAAGCAGTGATTTTAGAGCTCAATAATATAGTGTGGGTAAGGTCAGTTTAGAGGAGATTGGCCAGGTGAGACCTTTGCATATTGTTTCAATAGTGCCTTGAAAGATTTCAGGTTGTCAGTTTGTCTGAGTGTGAAGAGAATGAAATTCCAAACTTTACAGACATGAATGGGATACAGTGAGTTATCTACAGTATTGTTTGATTTAAGTGGGTACTGTTATAATTTATTAGTAGAGCAAAGAGTCCTAAATGGGGAGTAAGGCAAGGTAATAATTTTACTGCTTGGCCATTTTCAGTATGGAAAATTAAACTGTGACAAGGATTTGCTTGTGTAAAGATTAGGTAGTGAGTCATATCTGGCTTTGGTTGATTTGATTTGATTAGGCTCTGGAGTTTTTTGTTTAGTTCCGAAAGAACATATTTGTTTTCTTGAGATTTAGATTCATTTTTGCATGTAGTGAGATTTTTTTTCTTTTATAATAGAGTCTGTTTACATTAAGGTTTCACCATAGGGGTTTAGTTTGAATTTGGCATTGTATTTCTTTCTGAGAGGGAAAGGTGCATCTATGCAGCTATTTACACATGCATACAATTTGTCAGTAAAAGATTCTGTGTAAGTTGTGGGATCGTCAGGGTGGAAGACACTTCTGAGTTTAGCCAAGCCATCAATCAGTTTTAGTAGAATAGGCTTTGCATAATCTTTGAATAATAAGAAATTGAAGGATGCTTTAGGCTTCAGTCATAAGCTGAATGTGATTGACTGGTGATCCGATTTGACCAGGGAAAAGATTATAATTGGTATTGAGCAGAGCTGCCCCCATATATTGGCAAGGGCCAAGCCCAGGATTTTATTGCCTCTGTTTGGGATGCAGAGTAACTGGTTTAGAGATTTTGTATTGATGGAATCCAGAAATCTCTTGGCATATATGTTTGAGGATTTATAATTCTCCCAATTTACGGTGAGATAGGTAAAGTCTCTAAGGAGAATGGTGTTTGAGTTAATACATGGACAGTCCGTACTGTTTAAGTAGGATTCTTGAGGTGAAAAGGAGGAGGCCCTGTATTTATCTATGATGGAATAAAGAAAGCAAGATCTGTCACTATGTTAAGCTGGCCAATCAGCATGGGGGTCATGGTATAATAAGGGATTTTGTTCATAGTAAGTTGGATGTGGAGGAGTTCCAGGTCATTATTTTGTCTAATGAGTCTGTAGATGAGATGTTTTTAAGAATATAAAGACATCTCTGCCTTTAGTGCCTTTATCTAATGTGGAGGGTCATGGAAGCCATGCACTGATGAAGTACTTTCTCTGGTCTTGAACCAGGTATCTGTGATAATACATATATAAATGCTTTCAAGGGTAAGTACTGCTTGTATGGAATGGAGGCTTTTGTTAAGGCTCCTAGCACTGAACAACAAATCCTTAATGGTGCCTGGATTCTTATCAGTTATACTGGAAGCTTTAAAGGACTGTCATTTCCTAAAAATACCCTAATGGGGATATACAAAGAGTTAGCTAATATACAAAACCCTTGATGAGAGAGATGCAGATCATTCTTGGCAAAGCAGTTAGGACTGTCCACCATCCATTCCCAGGCTGATATACACTGTACCCCCTTTGAATGACACCAAAGTAAAAGACAATTAATGAAGTTAATTATCTTCTGTACATAATGAGACTTCACTTGTTGATGGTAGAACAGTGCTCAAGTCTAGGTTTAGGTTTCTACCTGCCTCAGAAACCTATTCTGAGAGCTCCTTTATATCTCTGTTCATATATTCCATGGATGCATGTCTCATGTCATTTACGCCCACATGTACAATGACTTTGACATATGTGTACTTGGGATTCCAGGAATTGAGTGCTTGTGTGATGTCATGAATCCTCACACCTGATAGGTAAATGACCATCACAATCTCCTGGCATAGCCTGGTTAGAAGTGCATCCATGTGTCTCAGAGTCATCTGTAAGTAGGATTTTGGATTCTGCAGTGGCTGGCCTTTTGAGCTTTCGACTTGAGATGGTGTGACTCTTGGATTTATGTTTCTTGGGGAGTGCTGCCTGCATTGTATGTTTTGGAGGTTGCTGAGGGTATCTTCTTCTTAGGTTACTTTTACTAGGCCTTTGTCATTTAGGTAGGTTACTTTTTAGAAACACTGCAGATGTAGATCTGTGTGCTTGGTTGGAGCTGTGTGTGGTTGGTTTAGAGGGGTGTTGTCTGATATTGACAACCTGCATGTTGTTTGTAGTGGTTGTGTGTTACAGCTTTGCCCATATTAACATCATATAGCTACATCTTTCTCATACTGAATCAATTGGTTTAGTTAATAGGTGGTTGTCAGTTAACATGAGACTATTGCTACATTGCCTCAGGATGCCCATTTCAACCAGGTTAGCAACAGAGACAGTTGAAAAGTGCAAATCCATGATTCCATTTGCTTACTAATGTGGTTTAAGTGGGGGACAAGTATCTAAGAGATTTGGAGAATATTTAATAAAGTAATACCTGTCTAAAATGAGCAATTCAAGTCTGGCCTAAAGGTGAACAGTCTAAGTGTACACAGAAAGAATGACACACCTCTTCATGCAAAGTAGGAGCTCTTCGGACATCTACTGACTATAAAGATTGTTAGAAATTTGTGAAGTTAGAATAGGGACATCTAAGGTTCTAAGTGCCTGGGGCTATACATTGCCTGGTAGAAGAGTAGCTATGTTAGGGTGAAAGGGCTGGTGTTGCTCAAATGAAGCCCGCCATTTTTTTTTGCTCCTCAACCTAATGTTGAGGGATGCCAGAAAGGGAGGCGGCACTGGGCACCTTGTGGTGTTAGATTAAATGCAGCTGTATGTTGAGCAGTGCTGCACAAATGTGGGCAAATTATAACAGCACAGAAAATATTCAAACAAACTTATTGACCAGTATTGCACACTTAAATTTACACAGCAGTCAGAGGTCTAGAAATAACTAGGCTCTTCCTCTACTCTCACTAGCCTTAAACTGAAGAAAATCTCATTCAGCTATCATAGTAAATTAGTAGGAATACAAATGTTACTTATCCCAGGTTATCTCAAGGCTGTTACTTTGTCAAACCTGGTGTAAAACAGTTACAAATGAACACAAGCCCACACCCAAGTGGGGAACTTATAATAGTATAGAAAATGTAAAAATGATTCAATGTAGCCCACTAGCCAATAGCAGAATAACACACTTCAGGGTTACACAGCAATCAGATACCTCTAAATTGCTAACTTCTTTCTCTGCTCTCACTAAAGTTAAACCAAAGCATTTCTCAGGTAGACAGCAACAAATATTAAAATAAATAAATAAATAAATGCCAAACTCTCATAGTAACACAATAAGAAGGTATAGAGCAGTCACGATCATTGGAGTGGTCACTTAACTGTTGAGCAGTTGTGAATGAATGAATGAGCACAAGGTCCACACAAATACATTTTCCAAGAAATGTGAATTCAGCATATTATGTCAAGTCCAGGAAATCTAATCTAATGATCATGTTGAAAGAGCTATTTAAACAATCTAGCATACAATGACATAAGCACAGATGACAGACTGAGATTGTTTTACTGTGACATGAAATAGTTATCAAGCCAATGTAGAGGGACTTTGGCTGACCAAATTTGTTGATGACTGCAAGCTGGGCAGAATCAATTAATCCTCCAAAAATGTAAATATCTTACCAGAAAGTTTGATACAGACAAATAACTGATTCCAGATCAATTGCCTAAAACTCAAAGCACAAAATGCAACATTATACTGTTTGGGAAGGCAACTATCCCTGTAAATTCCAGCATTGATAGCACTTACCTAAGAATAAACCTAGTGATAATGGATTTGGGAACTCAGGTTGACAGTAACATGAACTTTAATCACTATATGTCCATGATAATGAGAAAATAATTTTACTTGGCACAACTTATAAGTAAGGGTATGGCCACATCTAAGGAGATCACAGTCCCAATATATTCAGCTCTCATTACACCAATAATCTAATGCAATGCATCATTTGCCTTTGGAATGGCCCCAGAGGTTCCTCACTAACAGAATACAGGGTTAAAATAATATGTCCTACATGGACCATCTCAAAGCCCTGTCCCTGTACTCAGTCTCGAATAGACTACTGAGGGGCTATCTATGTTTAACCTACAAGGCATTCTATGATCCAGCCCTGATGGATCTGCTATACATTCACAAAACAAACAGCACTAGCATTACCCAATCTAAGGATCGAAACCTCATCTGTGACATAAACAAAACATGTTGGATGGATAGGTATGTGTCTCAGAGATCACCCCTTCTCTGGAACCTCCTCCCAATTCACATGAAACAGAGCTCTTCACTAAGCCTATTCGAATGCAACTTGGACTAATGGAGGGGAAGTCGCAAATTCACCCTTCACCCTTGGCTTGTCACCTGTGGCCCTAATGGACAGGGGCAGTTTGTAGATGACCTAAGTTACATACATATAATAAAGCCATTCTAGTCTGTGGGCATTGATAATTGGGAATTTGGGGCATGAATGGATAGGCTGGAAAAGGCTCTAGAACCATTAGCCTAGTAACCACCTATGATCCTATGATTGTTTGAATAAAGAAATTATATTTCATTATCACTATCGCTATTAGCTATATGTCATAGATTAAAATTAAGTCTACCTTCATTTATTGCATTTGTAACTCCCAAGAACAAAGTACAGGGATGTATTCAGAAACATATAATGTATAATCATGATTCTAGTATGACTGATCAGTGCGTTATGAAAAAGCGTGCTAAAGATGCTTGCAGCATTTGAGTGGTATAAAACCTCTGGCAAGTAGTGCTACCGGGTCTGTTGTATAATGCTGCATGCAAGTGTGACACCAGTGGCATAACTATTATAAATTATACAAAGCAAAAAGGAACAAAGCTTATAAATGAAAAATAAAATGCGTGTAATAGCAAAAAATTGGCCAGGCAGAAGATAAAACACTGTATAAAACTTTACTACACACCAACAGGCAAAACAAAAAAGTAAGCCAAGCACTTTATTATCCACACTAGATGCTTCATCAGATCTAAAAATAATAACACCAATCTTAAATGTTATCACCTTATACCACATGATTTCAACACAAGTATGATAGGCATGAAGTCATTCAATTCCTTACTTCTAGTGGCCTGTAGGATAATCATTCATTTAATCTCTACACATTCAGTATGCATTCTTATATTGTCCCCTCTTGGATTTCTACTATCCAATTCCAAAACCATAAATTTAAAGTTATGGTCAAGTCCTTCATTCATGACATGCTTGGATAATGTATTCCTACTATCACACTTACTAATAGACTATAGATGCTCTCTAATATGATCTCTTAAGCACCGACTCATTTTGCCAACATAAAACAATTGACAGACCTCACAAACAGCCAAGTACACCAGATTAGCTGAGCTACAATCAGCATAATCATTAAAGTGAAAGATATGCGATGTATCTGGGTGCATAAATTGATTGTTAGTTTTACTGTATCTACACATATTGCACCCCTTGCAAGGAAAGGTCGCAGTTCTCTTAACTTTGTTGTTAACACAAGGTTAAGATGTTAGAATCTTATAGCATAGCATATCTTTCAGAGACTTATTGTTTTTAAAGGAGAATGATGGTTGCTCACCTAGAATAACTTTACATTTAGCATCTGCCTTAAAAATATGCCAGTGCTTCCTAATAATGTTACAAACAGGCTTAATGTCATTTGAAAAATTAAGGCACAGCCTTAAAGAGTTATTCATTTTAACATCAACACTCATATTAACATCAGGACCAGTATAGAATAATGGTCTAGTCCTGGTGTCTCTTAAAGATACAGCATCATTCTGGGCTATGCGTATGTCTGCCCCATCATAACCCCTATTGATAAAATCATTTGTCATATATCGAAAGGATTTGTACATGTTGCTATCTCTAGTATGTAAGCATGCCAATCTAAAACACTGACCTCTAAGAACATTACATTTAAGATGTTTAGAGTGAGTAATACCTGCATGTAAGATGTCAAACAGCATATCACTAATCCACCAATGCAACCTATTGTATCTGGGATGGATTGGGTTACAGCACCCCTTTCCTGATATGTAGAAAAATTTCTTCATTTTGTCATAGATAAGATTGATATAATCTTGAAGGATATGAAACATTTCTTGAGCACTTTGTTGAATTGGTATAAGGATTGTGCTAGTGATGACAATCATTTTTTATTTATGATCATGGATGTAGTTTCACCTTTTACTTGTATTCCCAACACCAGTGGCATTGAGAATGTACAGCTGTTTTTAAATAAACCCTCTGATTATTGCTCTAGATCTGTCTATCTCATATGTACTTTGTTAGAGATTATACTTGAACATAACTTTTTTTATGGATAATTTTTACATTCAACAAACTGAGGTAGCAATGCGCACCATGTGTGCAAATAGTTATGCCAATATGGTTTTAGCCCAATGGATGTCCAAATTTGCTTTCAACAGTAACAACAGGTTTTGTGATATGATTTTGTATTACAATTTCTTTTTTTTTTTGTTTGGGCAGGCACCCCAGATATGCTGTTTGATTTTGTGGAATACCTGAATACTACAACTATGTATCTTAAATTTACATTTCAACATTCTGATTCTAATATTGCATTATTGGATGTACATGTATCTAAGTCCCTTAGTGGTATAGATACAATACTCTATAAGAAGGCTTGTAAGAAGGTCTGCCAATCGTTTTATGTTGGCAAAATGGATTGGTTCCCAAGAGATCATGTTAGAGAACATCTATACTCTATTAATAAGTGGGATAGTAGGAATGCATTATCTAAGCATGTCATGAGTGAAGAATTTGACCATAACTTTAAATTTATGGTTTTGGAATTGGACAGTATAAATCCAAGAGGGGGCGATATAAGAACGCATACTGAATATGTAGAGATTAAATGGATGATTATCCTACAGACCACTAGAGGTAAGGAACTGAAAGATTTTATACCTATCCAACTTGTGTTGAAATCACGTGGTATAAGGTGGTAGCATTTAAGATTGGTGTTGTTATCATTTTTAGATCTGATGAAGCATCTAGTATAGACCAAAAGCCCTTATCTTAAGTTTTTGTTTTGTTTGTTGGTTTGTATTAATGTTTTATTCAGTGTTTTACCTTTTGTCTGGCAGATTTTTTGCTTTTATGTACCTATTATAAATTATCCCTGCACTCTTTCTCCATACCCTTACACAAGGATCAAAATAGCATGGCGGAGTGATTCAAAGATAAGATCTACTATACTATTTTGAAGGAAAGCAGTGGGAACTGAGCACAGTAGTTTTGTGGTGTACACTCTTCATTAGCGGAGCAAGAGAGGGGCAAAGTATGCACCTGTCCCATTATAGCAGGTGTGATTGAGAATTTTTGCATCCTTTTCTATGTTGTACTGAAATGCTAGTACACCAAAAATACACTTAATCACTATTAATGTAATAGTAAAGTCATCCAGTTAGCAACACATCTTTTTATGGATATTAAATTAAATTAAATTACTTAGTTGCCTTAAATAATAACATTTATAGCAGTTTTTCAGTTATAGATTAACATGCTGCTATGAATTTCATGGCCCACATTAACATCTGCCTCAGTGGCATTGTCTATGGAATCTGTAATCATAATTTTAAAAATTAATAGAAGAGAATTGTCTTATCAGTATACACCTCTGTGTCAAAGCAACTACAAAAGGTATTTTAAAACATCGCATCTCAGATACTTGTATGGGAGGAGTTATTTTCTAAAAGTTTACAATTTTGTGATTCTATACTTAATGTAAAGATCCCTAAATTTATTATCCTTAAATACTGGCACAACAGGCAATTGAAACCTATGAAAATTATATTAGGGCAGCACCTTTCTGCACTATCTGTTTTTTGTTTTTTTTTTAATTAAAAACTCACTTCTAGCTGGACTGGTACACATTTCACATAAGACTTCATGACACTGGCCAGTATATATTAATTTTCTGTGGTAACATTAATACTGTATAGTTGTAATAGTGTTGTATTATTCTAAGAAACATCTGGCCATTTCCTGGGCAGAAAATTTCCAGATGTCAGTCTGGAGTAGAAAGGCATATGTCTGACATTGTAAAATCATGAAGAAGAATAAAGAAACTGCTTTATTGATGTATCTTATAAACAAATTTCTACATCATTCAAGTAAAATGAGACTGATTTCTATTTTGTATATCTTTGTGTGAATTTGCCAGCACTTTTGTATTTGAAGGATAATCTGAACATTTCCAGTGTCTGCCACCTTCTTGGCAGACAGAAACAATACCATTCCTACTTGTGAAGTATGCAACTCCATGGAATGCCAATAAATGACCAAATCAGTTTCATTTCTAACAATTAATTGTAATTGTGATTATACCTGGATCCAAAAGTCATTCCTAAATGACTGCAATAACGGACATCCCCATATCATATGAGGTCATGTGGTAGAAATTCGTCAGTGTTTACATCTCCAACATACAGGGCTTATGGTGGAGAACATCCTAGCTAGATTATTGGAAGTGAGAAATCTATGCATACATTTCCAAGCATATACCCTCAACCTTTGGGTATTTGTTAATCTGCATGGGAAGGAGAGGAATGTAGCACACCTATGTCTAAGGAGATTTTCCTCTCTCTACAATAAAGGCTTGCGATGGAGTAACTGAGATTCTAATATGAATCAAGTAGATAGGAATAAATAAAAGAGAAACATACAACTAGATCAGTGGGAGGCAAGATAGGAGTTTTGTACCAATTAATCCAGGAAGGTTTGGTCTAAACATCCCTTAACTAAGAAGATTACAGGACTTAAAGATAATGTTACATGGTTGGCAAGTCAGACTCTGTTTATACAGCATCAAAGGACTTCAAGGTAATATCCACATATAGCTGGTATGTGAAATATATACCCCTGCCTAACCAAAGTTGTATAGGGAAGGAAGGAATCAATTTAGGAAAAACAGAGAGGGCAGGATGTGGGCTAAGAAAATGCAAGTGTGCTACCTGTTACAGAAACAGTGGTGCAACAGGTAGCACACTCATCCTGTGTGGCTCAGTGCTGCGGCATTGGGCTCTATTCCTGCACTAGGTAGATTGATAGCTGACACAGCATAAAGAGGTGGTGCACTCCTGAGTGTGCTACCCCTTGGATGAGATATTAAACTGAGGCCCTATCTAGCTCAGGTAGATGTAAATGATCCCACAGCACCAATTGAAAAAGTAGAGGTCATTTAATTAACACAACAGAAACATAAAATCATTTACATATTTACAGGTACATATATACACATTCCAGTATACCATCAACCTTATTCTTCCTTAGTAATTTACTCCATTCCTTCTTTCACAACCACAATCAATTTTTTCACAATGTATCAACCCAAATCCATTTTTGAATAAACAAAATTTAATTCAGTCTTTCATTCCAATTAACACATATAACATTAAAATAAATTTGTATCTACCCTTTTCACATATTCTTTCATCTTGTTTATATACATAAGCATATCCATATCTATATCTTATATGTCATTAATATTTTCAAAAATGTATTCTTTGTACAACTTTTTCAGAGCTTAATCACTCTTTTAAATTTACAAAAAAAATGCCCTGTTGTCGCTTCCTCTGGACAAAATAAGCATACTCTTTTACTTTCTTTTTTATGGCATATTCCCCTTTACTGATAATTTATTTATTACTAGTCTTCATTGAAAATCCTGACACTCTACAATCTTAATACATCACTTTTTCATTACTTTAATTGGTTCTAGCACTTTGTTTCATCACATTATTATACCACATCCTTCTATACTTCACTATATCAATTTAAATTTCCATGTAAGTATTTTTCTTGATATTTTTTTAATTTCTTTATATAATCTTCATCACTTTTTCTTATTCTCATTATCTCCCAAATGTTTTTGCACTCATATTTAAAAATATCACTACTAAGTTCTCATTCTCTTCATTTACTCACTTTAATACTCTATACGAGATTAAAGATGCAGAATAAACAGCTGGATTTAATAACTCCATTCATCATTTATCTTCAGTCATATACAACACACTTCTTTTCCCTTGATTTAATCATGAACTACATATGAAAGACAACACTAATTGTACAATTTATTTTCCATATTTCCTTTGATCATATAAACATTTGACATATACTGTATGCTATTTTCCTGTTAAAACAGAATTCACTAGGTAAACATTTTTTTTTATTGCTAATCTAAGTCATCCACATAACACATATTTCAATAATGTTTTTATTAAACTCTCCCATTGCCTCATAACTACCTAATTTTTTCCAAATTTTATCCCTAATAAAGATACTTCACTCAATGAAAAATACACTGCTCCAAAACATTGCCCAAACTCTTACTTTTACCTTTTATTCAAGACAATCCCCATTTCCTTTAAACATCCATTGAGAAAAAACAACATTCTCCAATGCAAATTCTATTCCTAGCAACCACAACTATATTAACCACACATCAGAATTACTTATGTCACTATTTCCTTTTGTATAACAAATTTGTCATCTTTCATGTTATAAGCTACTTCATTCAATATTGCATTCATTACTAATGAAAACAACATCCCACTCATGAGCATTCTTGTCTTATAACACAATTTATACATACTTCTTTACTCAGCCACCAATTCATTAACACTGTCACTCAATTATTTTGGTATACTGACGTACATACTCTCCTAATTCTAGTAAAATTTTCATACTTTTCTATAATATCCCAAAAAGTATCACATGCCTTACTAATATCATTTATCATATGTTTTGCATCTTCCCTTTTACTTAAAATACCATCCACAATTTCTTGAACCACCTATAATAATTATTGGTGTCCCTTCTCTGTATAACACATACTTTCTTCCATAACATCCTTCATCCCTCTTTACATTCTCCTTTGTATTATTGTCATATTTTTTTATAATCTGTTTTATTTAATGTCATAGGTCTGCATTTTTTATTTCATTTTTATCATCTTTCTTCCATACAGTGTTCAATATCCCAATTCATACTTTTCATAAACAAACCCTTCTTTCAACCATATATTCAAAACTTTTAAAGAACACTCTCTTTGCCAGTCCCTTAATTTCTTGTTCATTTTACACACTATACCATCTGCACCAGATACTGAATCAACACTTACTTGCCTAAGTACTTCATCCAATCCATTAATAGTAATTTCTTTTTCAAATTCTACATTAATTCATTCTTGATTTTTTTTACTTTCCATTCTCTCTTATTGTCTTTCTCTTTACTCTTGTACATATTTTCTTCATGCTGTACTTCAATGATCATAACTTGCTCTTGGATTCTTCTTACCTCTTTTTTTCATTTCCTAATTATACTAATATCCCCTTTTAATATCTTAACCAAATATTCAGACACCTCCTCCCTTGTAAATAATATATTTGCTTAAACAGTAATGCCTTACTTATTCTCAATTTAGTTCATACATTTCTTATTCCATATCATAATATTCTGTTGTATTCATCTCTAAATTCCCTAGTATATTTCTATACCTCTAGCCATACTTCATACACTCTTCCTTTCTTACATCATCCTGCCATTGGAAAACAAAAACTTTTTATATTTCTTTTTAAATTAAATCCACCATTCAGACCAATTTTTATAAAAGCCCCTCATAGTTATATGATCCTTGCATAACTGCAATGCTTCCCACTCTCTAAATTCATTATATAATTTTTTGTTTAGTATTTCCTTTCCTATTTTAATATACTCACTTTCTTGCATCACCTCCATCCATGTTGCTTGATGAACCAAAAAACCTATATCATCATTCCTATACCCACACCTTCCGACAGTACAAACTAATCAAGTTCAGATCCAGTTACACCTCTTCTATAAGTCCACACAGCTAACTTAACACATTTTCTCACTTCTTTTATTTTTTAACATCTTTCACTTTCTTTTTACATTTTCCCATTAAACCACAATATCCCCTGCAATTATAATTTTCATGTTAAGCATCACATAATCTAATAATTGAGGAAACAGATTCTCTCTTTCATTCCAATTTCTAAATGCATATGATGCTATAAACATATTTTCTCCACCTCACATCCACGGTACTTAACCTTTCCATCCTTACCATCTTTACACCTAAAAGTTTTAATGTTTGTTACATATTACAGCAGATCCAGAACAAGATGCACTGCCTAAATTCCATATTATTTTTCCACCCCACAGTTTTGCTGTTTGATATCTTCTTCGCTTGTCAGGAATCTTGTATCCTCTATAAGAAAAATATTAATAATACTATTCCTATTTACTGAAACCACTATGAAATTATTACCTTTCCTTCTTTCTAAAGTTTAAGGGAAGTATTTTAAATTTTTGATTTCTTAAATTTTTCATTCTTTGCCCAAGTTATTAGTTTTCTGAGTCTATGTACAAATATTCCTTTATCCTCAGAATCAAATTGCTCACTATTTTTATTAACTAAAGTACATGTAAAATTACTTCTTACCTTTCTTTTCAATATTTTGTAATATATTTTTAAATCTTCTTTTCCTCATCCTTGCCTAGCACCTATCATTTTTTTCTAACATCCTTTATGCTCCCTTCACAGACATCTGCCTTATCACTTTCAATTTCTTCTTCATATTCAAAACTCTGTCAGTACAGTTCCATTCATTCTCCTGAAATATAACATTTTTATCTAAGTAGTATTTTATTACTTCATCCTCTTTTTCCTTAACACCTTTTCCCTTGTTCACATACTTCATTACTTTCAGACATTAAAATACTTTCTTCATCATCCTGCACAGCATTATATTGCTCCTTCTTTTTACATGTAAACTAAATACCCCTTCATGTTTATATATTCAACATTTGGTTTTACACTTGTTCATTAAATGCCCTCTTTCCCTGCATTGATTACATCTTATTTTGCACACTCATTTGTTAGATGATTGAACTCTCACCACAAAAAAAGAAAAACAACCCCAGCTGTCCCATATACATAATTGTTCTTCTATTACCATCTGCATATACAGCACTCAGTAAATGCTTTATTACATCTTTTTCATATATAAGAATGGCATCCACTTTCCAGCTTCCCCCAATTGCAAATACCCTTCTCATCTTTAACTCTCTCAATATCAGAAACAGAATAACACATAAATGAAAAATATTTTAACATCTTTCAACTCAATGTCTACAGATTGAAACTGAGCAATTGCTTTTTTAATTGAGTCCTTTGCCCAGAAAATTAAAGTCATTCCACAAGTAAAAGTTATTTTTTTAACAATTAAACAAAAATCTTTCTATGTAATTCAAGGATCTAATGTCCAAAAGGAACCAGAGAGAAATGAACACCCTGCCAATGAACCAATAAACAATATAAGGGTGTAAAGGAGGCTCGGATCCAAAATAGCAGGTCAACTTCTTTATTTCAAATTAGCGCTACAATATGTCACACATTTTCATCCACAAAACAGACTTCATCAGATAAAATATCACAGTATACCATCATCATATATACCCTTATTAATTCAAAAAGCACCAGTAAATTTCCTGCGTTAATTAATGAGTATACTCCAAAGTCCTATATTAAAATGCCTTTCTCTTTTCCTCTTACCCGGCCTTCATCTCCTCTCTAGAGAATATTCCCACCTCTCCAGGTTCTCCTAAATCTGTTCCCTACTCTCAATACTGTTCACAATGTCATCTGCAAACATCATAGTCAACAGGGACTCCTGTATGATCTTGTCTGTCAACCTGCCCATCACCATTGCAAATAGGAAAGGGCTCACAGCTGATCCCTGATGTCATCCCACCATCCTTTTCCCAATATACTCAGCATCCCTCCTCAGCACATACCCAAACTGATGTAATCTTGCCTGTCTGGCTTTGTCTCAAAACCGTCCTACATGGGCTGACCCTCCCATATACACATTGCTAATCTTGTGCACCCTCATCACACCCAGTGCAAATCCTAACATCTGTAACTCTGCCACATCCAGCTCTGACTCCTGCCTTTTTGTCAGTGCCACTGTCTCCAACCCATATGACACAGCTGGTCTCACTACCCTCTTATAGACCTTCCCTTTCACTTTTACTGGTACTCGTCTGTCACAAATCACTCCTGGCATTCTTCTCAATCCTCTCCATCCTGCCTGTACTCTCTTCTTCACCTGTCATCCACAGTCGTCATTACTCTAAAATGTTGATCCCAATCATTTCAACACATCTGCCTTTGCAATCTCTACTCCCTGCATCCTCAAAATTCTGCTACCCTCCCTCTCATTCCCACACAGATATTCTGTCATAGTCCTGCTGACCTTCATTCATCTCCTCTCTAGAGCATATCCCCACCTCTCCAGGTTCTCCTAAATCTGTTTCCTACTCTCAATATAGTTCACAATGTCATCTGCAAACATCATAGTCAACAGGTACTCCTGTATGATCTTGTCTGTCAACCTGCCCATCACCATTGCAAATAAGAAAGGGCTCACAGCTGATCCCTGATGTCATCCCACCTCTACCTTAAACACATCCATCACTCCCACTGCAGACCTCACCACTGTCACACCACCCTTGTACATATCTTGTACCACTATTACATATATCTCTGCCATTCATGACTTCCTCATACAATATCACAACTCCCCTATAGGCACTCTGTTATATGCTTTTTCTAAGTCCAGAAAGACACAAAGTAGCTCCTGACCTCCTCTGTACTTCTCCAGCAGCACTCTCAGAGCAAACATTGCATCTGTAGTGCTCTTTCCTGGCATGACACCATACTGCTGACCACTAGTCATCACCTCCCTGCTTAACCTAGTTGCCACTACTCCTTCTGATAACTTCATGTTGTGACTGATCAGTGTTATCCCTCTGTAGTTACTACAGCTCTGCATATCAATCATATTCTTAAAACGGTACCCAAACAAAACACTTTCTCTCCACTCCTCATGCAACCTCTCACTTTCCAAGATATCACTAAACAATCTGGTTAAAAACACCATGGCAATTTCCCTAAACACCTTCAGACTTCCACAGGTATGTCATGTGGACCAACAGGTCTTCCAGTACTCATCCTCTTCATAGCTAGCCTTACTTCCTCTTTGTTAAGCCATACGCACATCATTCAACCTTTTCTCTCTCATTCTGTTCATTCATCAGCCTCTCAAAGTACTCTGTCCACCTGCTCAACACACTCCCCTCACTTTTGAGTACATTTCCCTCATTATCCTTTATCACCCTTATCTGCTGCACATCTTTCCTAGCTCAGTCCCTCTGTCTAGCCAATTGGTACAAGTTTTTCATCCCTCTTTAGTGTCCAACCTATCATACAACTCTTCATATGCCTCATCCTTAGCTTTTGCCACCTCTCTCTTTGCCATGCACCTCATTTCCTTATACTCCTGACTGCTTTCCGCATTTCTCTGAGAATCCCACTCCTTCTTCCCCAACCTTTTTCTCTGTATACTGTCCTGTTCTTCCACAGTCCACTGCCAGATCTCCTTGTACTCCTTCCTCCATCCACATGTCACACCAAGCCCCTTTCCAGCCATCTCCCTTACTAGCTCTGCTGTACTTATCCAAATATTTGGTAAATCATTACTGCCACCCAGTGCCTGTCTTAACTCTCCCCTGAACTCCAACTCACAATCACCCTTTTCCTGTTCCCACCATTTGACCCTTGGTGCTGCCCTCACACTCCTCCTCTTCTTATCACCAATGTCATCTTACAGACCAACATATATGCTGCCTAAATACACTTTCCCCTGTCAGAACATTGCAGTCTCCAATCTCCTTCAAACTGGCCCTCCTACATTGGATATATTCCACCTGTGTGCATCTTCCTCCACTCTTGTATGTCACCCTATGCTCCTCCCTTGTGTTATAGTATGTATTCACCACAGCCATATACATCCTTTTTGCAAAATCCACTAACATCTCACTGTCTGCATTCCTTTGCTTAACACCATACATACCCATCACTTCCTCATCCCCTCTGTTCCCTTCACCAGCATGCCCATTGAAATCTGCTGCAATCACCACTCTGTCACCCTTGGTTGCAGTCGTCACCATGTCATCCAACTGACTTCACATTTCTCTTTCACATCCATCGCACAACCAACTTGTGCAGCATATGCACTAACAACAGTCATCATTATACCATCAGTTTCCAGCTTCATAAACATCACTCTATCAGACACTCATTTCATCCTCCAAAAACTCTCTTGGCATACTGTTCCTTCAGGATAACCCTACCCCCTTTCTCCTCCCATCCACACCATGATAGCACAATTTTGACCTGCCTCCCATACACCTAGCTGTAATCCCCTTCCATCTGTTCTCTTGCACATATAATATGTCAACCTTCCTTTGGCCATCATATCAGCTAGCTCTGTCCCTATACCAGTCATACTGCCAACATTTAAAGTTCTTACCCTCACTACCATACTCCTAGCCTTTCTCCTCTCTTTCTGCCATATAAGTGTTGTACACCCTCCAGGGTAAGCCTGTCATATTTATATTACATGATTGAACAGTAAAATGTTCGAACACATAGTAATCAAGCCCTAAATGTTGAAACGGTGTAATGTTGAACAGCAAACATAAACAAATAAAAACACCCAAACAAACCATATAAATGCTTTAAGCAGGGGTCAAGCCTCCCTGCACCCCCTACACCCCCGCTACTTAAATATACCAACTCCTAGATCGCACTACAATGCAGACAATGGAAAACATCCATGTCCGCACTGTACGTAAATCTCCATTGAACCGTTCAACATTTAGGGGTCGATTATTACGTGTTCGAGCATTTCACTGTTCAATCACGTAATATAGACCCTGCCTGTCAATGGAAAGGCTACTGTGCTATCGAATGACTCAAGTGTGTTATAGCAATATTAAGACAGTGCCACTAATTTTGTCCCATTGCCCCCCCTCCCCCATGTATGTGTGGCGTCCTACAGATGTCCTGCTCTAATGGGTTGAGAAGGATGACTGGGCAGCAAGAGTGTGTATACAGTGTGCCATACTGACATAAAACAGAAATGTATATCAGGTATTATGTGTTCACATGTCAGTATGAGTAAGTGCATCTGGCCGCCTCATATCAACAGACATGGAATGCAAAATGTCAGTTAATTAAGCTGCACATGTTGTACATGTGTGGTAATCTTAGTTACTGTCCATTGAACAGAGTGACATTTCTACAGCTACTGGTTGTTGCATTGCCCTGACACAGCCATGGGTACTACAATAAGAATGATTATCAGTTTGAAATTGGAGAGGTGTCCAACTGTGTTATGAGTTTGTACCCATGCCTACTACAAACAGCTATATGAACACCTACATAGCTGTAAGGACTCAGCAATACCTTACTTATAAAACCTGCCTCCACCAAAGTAGAGTAATCCCCATTGCTTGATGGAAGCAATACACAAACCACAGACTTGGTCCCTATATTTGCTGTACAAGGCAAAGTAGGATCAGGCACCAACCTGGCATCAAATGAGCCATTGCATGAATAAGTATATAAGGTCATAGGTGGATTACTGTAAGGCTAACTATGAGAACAAATTGCAAACATCCACCAAGGCCAATCACAAGCCATCATCCCATACATCTGCAATCTCAGAGGCAACAAACCAACCCAACTTTTCAGATCACATACACATACAACATAGCTATAGCCAACCTGCTGCAGATAGGGTTAGGGCAAACATCACCCCCCCTGGCTCAGCATCACTATAGGTGGATATGCACAGCACCTGCACCACTCCCCTCATCACCAGTGAGCAGGTACCTACTGAAAGTCAACAAACATAAGTATCCATGGGACATGATAACATCCCTGTCCACATCCTACATGAATTCAGGCAAGTGCTCCCAGCTCCACTGCACACTGCAGTTACACCAAGTCTTGGCACCATCCACACCCCATCTGCATGGAAGATGGCCAATGGCATCCGTCTAACAATTCCAAAATTGAAAAAAAACAAACTGTCAAAAAACATACAAAAGGTTCCGAATCAGCAGGTGTAAAACTCCAAAGACTTATTAGGAAATGTAAAAGTAAAGCGCTTTTCATCTCCCTTAGTAGGAAGACTTCTTCAGACAAAGTAAAAAAAGTCATCTAACACAATTTAAAACCAAAAAGATGCCAAAAAAAAGGAGGGGCATGTTACAAAATTACAAACAGCTGCCTTAATTGAACCCACTGACATACCTTCACATTTAAAGTTGTATTACATTAAAAGCATAAATAAATGTCTACTTTTGTATAGACGAAGTGCCAAACATAAAAAAAGTTTTCAAAAAAATGGAACAAAACTTGATAAAAGTAACAAAGAATGTCTTAGTGAAGATTCATGAACACATTCAAGTGTAAATATGGTTTGTTTCCCTTAAAATACATTTTACCAACAACTTTTTGTAGGGTAAACAGAACTCATGCAGAGTCTTGTGGTTAAAAAGAAAATAAAATGAAGAAGTGCTTGCAACTAAGTATATACAAATATAGTATCCATTCCTTAAAAAAGAAAGTAGTAAGGGTACACATCTCTAATACATAATGAAGAATCAATGATAAATAAATAAATAAACAGTGCAACTCGACTCGGAGTCTGCAATAAGCGGAATTTCAAAGGCATTTCTAATAAAAGGAATATTATTTCTATTGTTAAATAACCAAATATACATGTTTTCGTGTTAAATATCTAACACAGAAACTACTTGTCATTTCAACGCGAACAGAATGCAACAACAGTATATGAAAAATATATATTTTTTTTAAATGTTCCTTAAGCAACGGGTAAAACACCAAGCTGCAATGAGAACACTTTCTAACCTTTAGTATGCACAGTTGTATCAGCCAAAACAAGTCAAAATGCAGCTGTTTCAGTAAAAAAAAAAAAAAAATACAGCAAGGCATTGCGTAAAAGACACGTCTAAACCAAAACGTACAAACTGCCAGATTCACAATACGGCACTTCATTCAAAAGCCATGCAAGTACTAAGCATGCAAAAAAGGCGGATAGCCAAACAAACAAAATATCAGTTCACAACCGTGCCCATGAATACGGCACATTGTTCTGCAAATGAGTTGATACTGAGTGCAAAAAGGTAACAAGTAAATAAAGTAGCAAAAGACAAAGGAAAAAAAAAAGAAATGCAACACTGAAGTAAATCCACAGCTGTTGCTGTTCAATGACATTGACAACAGGTAAACATAGCACTTCAAAATACCGTGGGTCTAAATATTAAAAGCTCGTTGTTTCTTACACAAAAAGATGTGTGTCTAGAAGTAAGCAAAAATCAAGTCAGACCACAGTGCAGAGCCTAACAAAAATAAAACATACAAATCCTGAACGAAACTATACAAAGTTTGGCACTTCGTCTATACAAAGTAGACATTTATTTATGCTTTTAATGTAATACAACTTTAAATGTGAAGGTATGTCAGAGGGTTCAATTAAGGCAGCTGTTTGTAATTTTGTAACATGCCCCTCTTTTTTTTTTGGCGCCTTTTTGGTTTTAAATTGTGTTAGATGATTTTTTTTACTTTGTCTGAAAAAGTCTTCCTACTAAGGGAGACGAAAAGTGCTTAACTTTTACATTTCCTAATAAACCTTTGGAGTTTTACACCTGCTGGTTCAGAACCTTTTGGTTTTAATGTCATCCGTGTACACAGAACTGAATGAGGCATAGAGGATTATGCAATCAGCTGGCCCTCATGGGGAGAATATGACACATCAGGATCAGGAGTGCAATGCAAGCTGATACTGTGTTGATAAATTACAGGGGTATGGTGTGGTTGTGAGTAGTGGCTACTGGCATTCAATGTACATGTGCAGGTTCTGTACATACCGTTGCCACATGTATGAGGTCCTGTGATGTGTTTCCCTGTTTATGTTTTTCAGGTGCAATGTCACATCTGAGAAGGGCAACATTTTCAGCGGCTAAGACTACCATTATCATCAAAGTCATACTACGGCACCATGCAATAATGTTCGGCCGGAGCCAGCAACATTTGCGCGAGAGGACCGCCCTGTGGGATGAGCTTATCCACAGGGTATATGATGTCAGCCTGCACACATGTACATACGAGCATGATCTCATATGCCATGCCCAGCAAAAGGCTGCTGCCATGGCCAGGGAAAGCACAGCCACAGGTGGGGGCCCAGTCATGCAGCCCCCCACTGACACCCACTGAGGAGCTATGTGCCAACCTTGGGGAACTCAGCCCAGTACAACATCAGGGTACAGACCCCCACATGCTGGAGGTGGATGGCACCCAGACAATGGACAAGGAATGTGCAGGTAAGGCCCCAGTGGAGATTACTAGACTTGTGTAGCAGACATACTTATATCTGTAGCATATCTTCATGCATGTGTCAGGTCAGATTGCAGTTGTGGGTGGAGTTTTCTAATTCACAGAAGTGCACATCTATGGTAAAGCACAGCAAATTGTGTAACATTGGAGGTCATACTGTAAATGCGCAAACATACTGCTTCTATCCTGTATCAATGCCACATGTGAGTCAGCTGACAATACCCCTCTCCCACAATTACCTAGATCCCTCTGGTCTGCATGTGGGACAGCAGCCTGAAGCTGGTGAGTATGGAATTCTTCTGTTGTGGTTTGCCAATACCACAGGCATGTGAAGGGCATGCAATTTACCATGCACACAACTGTCAGTCATAGCCGTATTGTTTTATGTGCATGTTCACTTGTGGTGGGGTTAACTGCATTGCATCACAGTGGTCAACACAGGGGCCTATCTGAAGAGAATGTGACATTCCTAACACATACCTCACAACCTGTCAGTGCAAGACTTCTGGACAGAGACCAGTAAAATGGGGGGACAAATGGCCTAAGCTAGGGGCATGTGTGAAACATTACTCTTATACAGTGGATATAAACAGTGTACACACCCCTGTTAAGATGATAGGTGTTTATGATATATACAAATTGAGACCACAATATGTCAGTCCACACCTTTTCCAATCTTTAATGTGACCCATAACATGAACAATTCACTTGTAAAACCAACCAATCTGTTGGGCACCAAATATGGAGTATACAAAACAATAAGCTGGATGCATACGTGTGCACACCCTTCAAATAATATTTTATTGCAGCAGCTTGTGATTTACTGACAGCATTCAATCTGCTTGGGTACACACCTGCCATCAAGTAAAGGCATTCTGTGTAACACCAAACAACAGTCTGTTATCCAAGTTGGATATTCATGACATTTGTTCAGTTGCCTGCAACAGCAACAGCCACAGCTTGCAGAAGGCTTACAAAGGAGCAAATGGATCTCATATTTGAAGGGTATCACTCAGGAGTAAGATACAACAACATTACCATAGCATTGCATACACCATGGAACACATCATCAAAAGGAGAATTGAATATGGGACAACAGTGTTGTTGAAATGAACCTGACATATCTCCAAAACTGATGAAAAGACATGTCCAAACCTGGTCAGAGAGGCTGCCAGGATACATACAGCAACACTGAGTGTGCTGCAAGAATCTCTTGCAAGTGCTGGTGTTATGTACTACATGTGAGCACAATCTCCCTTATTCTGCATAAGTCTGGTCTATGGGGTAGGGTCAAAAGATGGAAGCATTTTCCAACACCAAAAAACATCCAGGGTGGATACAACTTGTAATACAGCACATCAAGTCTCCCAAAGGCATGTTTGAAAATGTTTTATTGTGTAATGAGACTATGGATCGACCTCACAGCCACAATACCAAAAGGTATGTGTGGTGCACAAGCAACACCTTTCTTCACCTGAAGACCATCATCTCCATGATGAATCATGCTGGTGGCATTGGCCTGCTGTGGAGATGCTGTTGTAAAGTCAGAACTGGGCCTGTAGTCATGGTGGTGGGAATTCTGAACAGTTCAAAATAACACTCACGTCTGACCCACTTCCATCAGACATCTTCAAGAATGCTGAGGATGGGGGGCTGTCAGCCTTTAACATGGCAAAGACCTGAAGCATACATCCAAAGCTACCTAAGAATGGCTCCACCTGGACACGCTCATGGTTACTCACTGGCCCAACCAGAGCCTGCACCTAAACCTGATAGCAAAACCCCAGTGTGACATGATGAGGGCTGTGCACATGAGCTGACCTTGCTATCTGACAGAGTTGGGGGACCTTTGCAAGGAAGAATAGCCAAATAATGCCAAGTCAAAATATGCCATGCTGATAGACAACTTCCCAAGAAGAGTGAAAGCTGTAAGTCACTTATAAGGTGCTTCAACAAAGTATCATTTTAAGGGTGTGCACACGTATGCAACCACCATATTTTACATATTTCAGTCATTATATTTTACATGTAACACATTTGTTTTGTTTATCGATTGGATTGCACAGGTCATATGTCACATGAAAGGTGGGTAATATATTTGAATGCATTATTGCAGTCTCATCTTATATATTACAAGTACATAGCATGTTAACAGGGTTGTGTACACTTATCATATCCACTGTAAGCTTAGAAGGTTGATGATGTAACAGGAATTGTGTGACCGTACATTTACTGCTGGTTTGGAGGTCTGAAACTCAAATGGATGTCATTAATCAGTGATGTCACTCCTCAGATCATCCCAATTATGTATCAGACAAACACAGGGGTTATGAGAAATAGAGCAAACATATGAGACAGACATCTACATATCCTGTGAGGATCTGTACAGTTATGAGGTATATTCAGTAGTACTTGCCACTGTGCTATACAGGTGAACAGCATTGATGTGTACATGGGTGCAGTCTGTGCTGGGGAAGGGCCATCACTCACTAACACTACTCTCATATCCCAGAGCTCTACATTGTTAGTTGCATGTAGTAAAACTGTCTGCAATGCATGATGTTGAGGGCTGTGTGCTATGCATGTCACCATTTGGGCAATGTGAGGTCTCTATAACAGATTTGTGCCACCTCATCTGTGTGTGTGTGTGTGTGTGTGTGTGTGTGTGTGTGTGTGTGTGTGTGCGTGTGTGTGTGTGTGTGTGTGTGTGTGTGTGTGTGTGTGTGTGTGTGTGTGTGTGTGTGTGTGTGTCTGTGCCTGCGTGCATGTGTGTACCAGCCAAACTAAAAGTGCAGGTGTTAATGTACATATGTTTTCTTCCCCTCACAGGTGGCAATGTGATCCTGGGTCCCTCCAACTTAGAATCTGATGTCATTGTCTTTGCAGACTCTAACAATGATGATAGGAATAGTGAGGTACAAGTGGGGTTGTCAGGGGCTGAATCTGTGCCATTGGTTGGCATCCCACTCTTCTCCACATCATCCCAGCACACAGTCACAATGCTCACACATACCCCATCACCAGTGGCCACAGATGTTGCACAGTCAGGAGGTGGTGTCACTGAACAGGCTAGTGTGGTAATTATGGCAGGTGTGAATGTAGACACTGGCCATAGCCAGAGTGCAGGTGCAGTCCCACACAGGCAGATGAACAAGAGAGCTTGCAGGAGGACTGCTGCTCATCAAGCCACTGTCACATGCCACAGCAGGTGTCACCAGGTGGATGTATCAGGCTATCATGAATGCACAGGCATGTAGAAAACACCAAACCAAACAAATACTCAGGCTGGTGGATTCAACTCTTCCTGATTTACATTGGCAACAAACATGATCTTGTTGAGGCCACACATCAAAATACTGCAGTCATGAATAGATGATGGGGTGAGACCTTGGCAATCCTCAACCATGGCATGTTTGTGCTAGAGTTTGTGGTGGGAGATCGGCATTGGCCACGTGGATGTAGGTCAGAACCAACAACTCAGAGTCTATGGGGCCATGTCCCTTCACACTCCATAGTGGCAGTGACACCAGCACTACCAAAGGAGGGTTGCTGTCCACATCACACTGGAGCAGACCATGGGCACGTAGTCCTGGCTAGTCATGTCAGGAGCATGGATCCAGCAGACAACAGTCACCATTAAGAAGCAGTACTGCATCTTGGTCTTGGGCCTGGTGGTGCCAGTAATACCCTGGCAGGACCAGTTCCCATGTCCATGTCTGGAGATGGTGAACAGAACACCCTGCCATGTATGGTCCACAGCTGTCCGACATACCCCTGTGTAGGCACCCACATGGCGTGACTGTGTGCATACATACACACACACACACACACACACACACACACACACACACACACACAGATCTGTATCACAGGCAGGTCACCTCCAGACACACACAGCACATCTGCACAGCCCATCTATTGGATACACCTCCAAACACACCCATACATGATGTCAACCTTATAGCCCAGCCTAGGCCTCTGACAAACCCACACCACACCCTGTGCATATGATGATACCTGTGCACATCCCGGTTATCCATACCATTGATGCAGGGACATGCTAATATGGGTCTGATGCACAGGGTGAATATAGTACAGTGTAGCTATTTAACACTATGTAAGGTGCTGTCTGCTTGCATTTGTTAAGAGAACACATACAGGTGTGTGTACCTTATTAGCCAGGATGCATTATTGCTGTTAGTGCCACTGACTGAATATAGTCTGACATGCTGTATTCTGTGTTCCAGGTGTCTGTGTGTCTGCAGGCTGTGGCCCTGCAGACATTCCCAAGAGGGAGTATGGCAGAGTGGTACTACACCAACCATGTCATAGGCAAGGTACAGCTTTATATGTATATGTACCAGGTGTATATGCATGCAACAGTGTGTGAGAGACACTGTTATTAGACATTGTGCCCTTCCATATATACCCCTTGTCACAGACAGGTAGCCTTCAGACATATCAGCTCAGTGTTGTGTAGCACCACAGGCTCATACATACAGAACAGGTTACTGCAGTACTGTCAGCAAGTCCCTCATAAGTGTAGCCATTACATTACCTGCAACAAATTCATCAAACACCTGTTAGTCCTGCCATTTCTTTCCCATACACTTAACTCTGATGCAGTTGATGAAGGCATGCATGATACTGTGTATGATAGGTTTGTGATATGTATAGCTGAGTTCACCAGGTGTTACAGGGAGATAAAATGGTATATCCTTTGCATATACACAATAAGGACCGACACAGGGGATGTCCACACAGTAACACAAACACAGTTGGCAATACACAGATTAGCAAACCTACATTTCCACTTTGATGTACGGTAGTACTACATACACATGACATGCCCCACATAATTATGTACATGGGACATAGCACACTACCTCTTACAACACGTAATATTCTGAATGCCTTCATGGATGAGATAACTCACTAGAAATAGCATGTGGAGTCATGTACTGCTCCTACAAGCCTGGGCAAATTATAGTGTATCATATGTTGTATTAGCATGATGTTTCAGTCAGGTATGATACCTGATGCTGGTATGTGTGCCACTACACTCACTGTGGCTAATTTGGTAAAAATATCACATACATGGGCATTGTTAAGGGACACAGACCACATATAGGTTGCTAACATCTGGAAATTAGACACCTGTACAGAGAACTGGTATGGCATGCTTAATGCATTAACATGCTGCATGTGAGGCAGATACCATTGCCATGCTACATAAAGCAATGCCATCAGAAGGAGGTGAGCAGGTGTGGATGGTACACACATCAAAATGGTATCAGCCAAACAGGGTATGATCTTCACCCAAGCCCACACATGCACACAGTTGCCAGTATTGAGATTAGAACTTCTACTTATCCGGTTATTACTACTATAGTATTATGCAATTATCAGATGCACGACAGAGATTACCTGATTTCATTTAGTACCAAAGTACTTCTAAGTTGAATGACTTCAGCAGGCCTAGTAAAGTAGGGTGACGAGAAGTTTACAGGGTGGTACATGACTCAAAATGGTATATAACCTTCAGTATATGATTCTTACACAAACACACACACACACACACACACACACACACACACACACACACACACACACACACACACACACACACACACACACACACACACACACACACACACACACACACACACACACACACACACACACACACACACACAAACAAACAATTGCCAGTATTGAGATACAAACCCCTATCGAGTTATTGCTACTATAGTTTTACACAGTTATCAGATGCACCACATAATTTCACCTAGTCCCAACGTACTTCTAAGGTGAATGACATCAGCAAGACTAGTAAAGTAGGGTGATGAGAAGTTTACAGAGTGGTAGACAACTCAAAATGGTATAACTCACACAGTATATGATTATCAAATAAACACATACAAACAGTTGCCAGTATTGAGATAATAACCCATGCCTATCTAGTTACTTATAAGTATAGTGTTACACAGTTATCAGATGCTCCACAAAGCTGACATGATTTCACCTAATCCCAATGAATTCTAAGGTGATTGACATCAACAGGCCTAGTAAAGTAGGGTGATTGATAGTTTACATGGTGGTACACAACAAAATGGTATAACCCACTCAGTATATGATTCCTACACAAACTCTCACACACACACACACACACACACACACACACACACACACACACACACACACACACACACTCACACACCAGTTGCCAGTATTGAAATTAAACCCCCTACCTATCTAGTTATTTCTACTATAGTGTCACAGCTATCAGACACACCACAGAGCTTACATGATTTCATGTAGTCTCAAGGTATTTCTAAGGTGAATGACATCAGCAGGCCAAGTAAAGTAGGGTGATAGTAGGTTTAAAGAATGGTGCATGACTAAAAATGGTATAAGTGGCACAATATATAAATTATCACACAAAGACACACACAAACAGTTGCCAGTATTCAGAATAGAACCCCGACCTATCTAGTTATTTCTCCTATAGTGTTACACAGTTATCAGATGCGCCACGGAGCTTAAATGATTTCACCTAGTTCCAATGTACTTCTAAAGAGAATAACATCAGCAGACATAGTAAAGTAGGGTGATGTGAAGTTTATAGGGTGGTACACAGCTCAAAATGATATAACCCATCCAGTATATGATTCTCACACAAACACACAAACAGTTGCCAGTATGGAGATTAGAACCCCTACCTATCTAGTTATTTCTACTGTAATGTTACACAATTATCAGACATGCCACAGAGCTTGCATGATTTCACTTAGTCCTAACGTACTTCTAAGGTGAATGACATCAGTAGGCCTAGTAAAGTAGAGTGATGCGAAGTTTACAGGGTGGTCCACATCTCAAAATGGTATAACCCACACAGTATATGATTCTCACACACACACACACAAACAGTTGTGAGTATTGAGATTAGAACCCCTAACTATCTAGTTATTTATAACTATAGTGCTACACAGTTAACAGATGTGCCACAAAGCTTACATGATTTCACCTACTCCCAATGAACTTCTAAGGTGATTGACATCAACAGGCTTAGTAAAGTAGGATGATGGGAAGTTTACTGGGTGGTATGTGACTCGAAATAGTATTACCCACTCAGTATATGTTTTTCATACAAAAACACACACAAACAGTTGCCAGTATTGAAATTAGAAGCCCTACATATATAGTTATTTCTACTATATTGTTACAGTTATCAGACACACCACAGAGCTTAGATGATTTCATCTAGACCCAAGGTACTTCTAATGTGAATGACATCAGCGGGGCTAGTAAAGTAGGGTGATGGGAGGTTTACAGGTTGGTACATAATTCAAAATGGTATAACCCACACAGTATATCAATTCTCACACAAACACACACACACACACACACACACACACACACACACACACAAACACACACACACACACAAAACAATTGGCAGTATTGAGATAAGTACCTGTACCTATCTAATTATTTCTACTATAGTGTTACACAGTTATCAGATGCACCATAGAGCTTACATGCTTTCACTTAGTCCCAATGTACTTAGAAGGGGAATGACATCATCAGGCCTGGTAAAGTAGAGTGATGGGAAGTTTACAGTGTGGTACATAACTCAAAACAGTGTAACCCACACAGTATAAGATTCTCACACAAACTGTTGCCAGCATTGAGATTAGAACCACTACCTATCTAATTATTTAGAACTATAGTGTTACACAGTTATCAGATGTGCCACAGAGCTTACACGATTTCATCTAGTCCTAATGTACTTCCAAGGTGAATGACATCAGCAGGCCTAGTAAAGTAAGGTAATGGGAAATTTACAGGGTGGTACACAATTCAAAATGGTATAATGCACACAGTATATGATTCTCACACAGACACACACACAAACAGTTGTCAGTATAGAGGTTAGAACCTGTACCTATCTAGTTATTTCTACTTTAGTGTTACACAGTCATCGGACATGCTACAGAGCTTACATGATTTCATCTACTCCCAACATACTTCTAAGGTGAATGACATCACAGGACATAGTAAAGTAGGGTGATGGGAAGTTTACAGGGTGGTACAAGACTCAAAATGGTATATCCCACAAAGTATATAAATTATCACACAAACACATGCAGAAACAGGTGCCAGTATTCAGATTAGAGTCCCTACCTGTCCAGTTATTTATAACTATAGTGTTACACAGTTATCAGATGCACCATGGAGCTTACATGATTTCACCTAGTCCCAACATACTTCTAAGGTGAATGACATCAGCACACCTAGTAATGTATGGTGAGGAAAAGTTTACAGGGTGGGACATGACTTAAAATGGTATAACCCACTAAGTATATGTTTCTCACACAAACACACACACACACACACACACACACACACACACACACAGTTGGAATTATTGAGATTAGAACCCCTACCTATCTAGATATTTCTACTATAGTGTTACACAGTTATCAGACACACCACCAGGCTTACATGATTTCACTTAGTCCCAATGTACTTCTAAGGTGAATGACATCAACAGGCCTAGTAAAGTAGGGTGATGGGAAGTTTACAGGGTGGTACACAATTCAAAATGGTATAACCCACACAGTATATGATTAAAACACAAACACAGACAGTTGCCAGTATTGAGAATAAACCCCTACCTATCTAGTTATTTATAACTAAAGTGCTGCACAGTTATCAGATGTTCCACAAACCTTACATGATTTCACCTAATCCAAGCAAACGTTTAAGGTGATTGACATAAACAGGCCTAGTAAAGTAGGGTGATGCGATGTTTACAGCGTGGAACATGACTCAAAATGGTATAACCCACTCAGTATATGATTTACACACAAACACACACACACACACACACACACACACACACACACTGGAAAGTATTGAAATTAGAAGCCCTACCTATCTAGTTATTTTGACTATAGTGTCATAGTTATCAGATGCACCATGGAGCTTATATGATTTCATCAAGTCCAAAGATACTTCGAAGGTGAATGACATCAACAAGCCTACTAATGTAGGGTGATGGGAAGTTTACATCATGGTATATGACTCAAAATGTAATAACCCATACAGTATATAAATTCTCTCTCTCAAACACACACACACACACACACACACACACACACACACACACACACACACACCTGCACACACCCGCACACACAGACACACACAGACACACACACACACACACACACACACACACACACACACACTTGCCAGAATTTTGATTAGAACCCCTACCTATCTATTGATTTCTCATACAATGTTACACAGTTACCAGATGCACCATGGAGCATACATGTTTTCACCCAATTCCAACATACTTCTAAGGTGAATTACATCAGCAGGCATAGTAAAGTAAAGTGATGGGAAGTTTACAGGGTGTACACAAATCAAAGTGGTATAACCCACACAGTGTATAATTCTCAAACAAACACTTGCCAATACTGAGATTAGATTCCCCATATATCTAGTTATTTATAACTATAGTGTTACACAGTTAACAGATATGCCACAAAGCTTACATGATTTCACCTACTCCCAATGAACTTCTAAGGTGATTGACATCAACAGGCTTAGTAAAATAGGATGATGGGAAGTTTACTGGGTGGTATGCGACTTGAAATAGTATTACCCACTCAGTATATGTTTTTCATACAAAAACACACACAAACAGTTGCCAGTATTGAAATTAGAAGCCCTAAATATATAGTTATTTCTACTATATTGTTACAGTTATCAGACACACCACAGAGCTTACATGATTTCATCTAGACCCAAGGTACTTCTAATGTGAATGACATCAGCGGGGCTAGTGAAGTAGGGTGATGGAAGGTTTACAGGTTGGTACATAATTCAAAACAGTATAACCCACACAGTATATCAATTCTCACACAAACACACACACACACACACACACACACACACACACACACACACACACACACACACACACACACACACACACACACACAGTTGCCAGTATTGAGACTAGTACCTGTACCTATCTAATTATTTCTACTATAGTGTTACACAGTTATCAGATGCACAATGGAGCTTACACGTTTTCACCTAATCCCAATGTACCTAGAAGGTGAATGACATCAGCAGGCCTGATAAAGTAGTGTGCTGGTAGATTTACAGTATGGCACACAACTCAAAATGGTATAACCCACAAATTATATCATTCTCACACAAACAGTTGCCAGTATTGAGATTAGAACCCCTACCTATCTAGTTATTTATAACAATAGTGTTACACAGTTATCAGCTGTGCCACGGAGCTTACATGATTTCACCTAGTGCTAATATACTTCTAAGGTGAATGGCATCAGCAGGCCTAGTAAAATAGTGTGATGGGAAATCTACAGGGTGCTACATAACTCAAAATGGTAAAACCCACACAGTATATGATTCTCACACAAATACACATACAAACAGTTGTCAGTATTGAGATTACAACCCGTACCTTTCTAGTTATTTCTACAATAGTGTTACAAAGTTATTGGACATGCTATGGAGCTTACATGAATTCACCTACTCCCAACATACTTCTAAGGTGAATGACATCAGTAGACCTAGTAAAGTAGGGTGATGGGAAGTTTACATGGTGGTAAACGACTCAAAATGGTATAACCCACACAGTATATAATTTCTCACACAAACACACACAAAAACAGTTGTCAGTATTAGAACCCTTACCTGTCTAGTTATGTATAACTATAGTTTTACACAGTTATCAGATGCACCATGGAGATTACATGATTTCACCTAATCCCAACATACTTCTAAGGTGAATGACATAAGCAAGCTTAATAAAGTAGTGTGATGAGAAGTTTACAGGGTGGGATATGACTCAAAATGGTATAAACCACTCGGTGTATGATTCTCACACAAACACACACACACACACACACACACACACACACACACACACACACACACACACACACACACACAGAGTTGCAAGTATTGAGATTATAACCCCTACCTATCTAATTATTTCTACTATAGTTTTACACAGTTATCTGACCCACCACAGAGTTTACATGATTTCACTTAATCCCAATGTACTTCTAAGGTGAATGACATCAATAGGTCTAGTAAAGTACAGTGATGGGAAGTTTACAGGGTGGTACACAAGTCAAAATGGTATAACCCACACAATATATAAATTCTCACAGAAGCACACACACACGCACACACACACACACACACACACACACACACACACACACACACACACACACACACACACACACAACAATTGCCAGTATTGAGATAAGTACCTGTACCTATCTAATTATTTCTACTATAGTGTTACACAGTTATCAGATGCACCATAGAGCTTACATGCTTTCAGCTAGTCCCAATGTACTTAGAAGGTGAATGACATCAGCAGGCCTGGTAAAGTAGAGTGATGGGAAGTTTACAGTGTGGTACATAACTCAAAATGGTGTAACCCGCACAGTATAAGATTCCCACACAAACAGTTGCCATCATTGAGATTAGAACCCATACCTATCTAGTTATTTATAACTATAGTTTTACACAGTTATCAGATGTGCCACAGAGCTTACATGATTTCACCTAGTCCTAATGTACTTCCAAGGTTAATGATATCAGCAGGCCTAGTAAAGTAGGGTAATGGGAAATTTACAGGGTGGTACACAATTCAAAATGGTATAATGCACACAGTACATGATTCTCACACAGGCACACACACAAACAGTTGGCAGTATTGAGGTTAGAACCTGCACCTATCTAGTTATTTCTACTTTAGTGTTACAGAGTCATTGGACATGCTACGGAGCTTACATGATTTCATCTACTCCCAACATACTTCTAAGGTGAATGACATCACAGGACATAGTAAAATAGGGTGATGGGAAGTTTACAGGGTGGTACAGGACTCAAAATGGTATATCCCACACAGTATATAAATTCTCACACAAACACATGCAGAAACAGGTGCCAGTATTCAGATTAAATCCCCTACCTGTCTAGTTATTTATAACTATAGTGTTACACAGTTATCAGATGCACCATGGAGCTTAAATGATTTCACCTAGTCCCAACATACTTCTAAGGTGAATGACATCAGCAGACCTTGTAATGTAGGGTGAGGAAAAGTGTTCAGGGTGGGACATGACTTAAAATGGTATAACCCACTAAGTATATGTTTCTCACACAAACACACACACACACACACACACACACACACACACACACAGTTGGAATGATTGAGATTAGAACCCCTACCTATCTAGTTATTTCTACGATAGTGTTGCACAGTTATCAGACACACCACCGGGCTTACATGATTTCACTTAGTCCCAATGTACTTCTAAGGTGAATGACATCAACAGGCCTAGTAATGTAGGGTGATGGGAAGTTTACAGGGTGGTACACAATTCAAAATGGTATAGCCCACACAGTATATAATTAAAACACAAACACAGACAGTTGCCAGTATTGAGAATAAACCCCTACCTCTCTAGTTATTTATAACTAAAGTGCTGCACAGTTATCGGATGTTCCACAAACCTTACATGATTTCATCTAATCCCAGCAAACGTTTAAGGTGATTGACATCAACAGGCCTAGTAAAGTAGGGTGATGCAAAGTTTACAGCGTAGTACATGACTCCAAATGGTATAACCCATTCAGTATATGATTTCCACACAAACACACACACGCACACACACACACACACACACACTGGAAAGTATTGAAATTAGAAGCCCTACCTATCTAGTTATTTTGACTATAGTGTCATAGTTATCAGATGCACCATGGAGCTTATATGATTTCATCAAGTCCAAAGATACTTCGAAGGTGAATGACATCAACAAGCCTACTAATGTAGGGTGATGGGAAGTTTACAGCATGGTATATGACTCAAAATGTAATAACCCATACAGTATATAAATTCTCTCTCTCAAACACACATACACACACACACACACACACACACACACACCCACAGAGACGCACACACACACACACACACACACACACACACACACACACACACGCACGCACACACACACACACACATGCACACACACACACACACACACACACACACACACTTGCCAGAATTTTGATTAGAACCCCTACCTATCTGTTGATTTCTCATACAGTGTTACACAGTTACTAGATGCACCATGGAGCATACATGTTTTCACCGAATTCCAACGTACTTCTAAGGTGAATTACATCAGCAGGCATAGTAAAGTAAAGTGATGGGAAGTTTACAGGGTGTACACAACTCAAAGTTGTATAACCCACACAGTGTATAATTCTCAAACAAACACTTGCCAATTCTGAGATTAGATTCCCCATATATCTAGTTTTTTTATAACTATAGTGTTACACAGTTAACAGATGTGCCACAATGCTTATGTGATTTCACCTACTCCCAATGAACTTCTAAGGTGATTCACATCAACAGGCTTAGTAAAGTAGGATGATGGGAAGTTTACTGGGTGGTATGTGACTCAAAATAGTATTACCCACTCAGTATATGTTTTTCATGCAAAAACACACACAAACAGTTGCCAGTATTGAAATTAGAAGCCCTACATATATAGTTATTTCTACTATATTGTTACAGTTATCAGACACACCACAGAGTTTAGATGATTTATTCTAGACCCAAGGTACTTCTAATGTGAATGACATCAGCGAGGCTAGTAAAGTAGGGTGATGGGAGGTTTACAGGTTGGAACATAATTCAAAATGGTATAACCCACACAGTATATCAATTCTCACATAAACACACACACACATACACACACACACACACACACACACACACACACACACACACACACACACACACACACATACACACACACACACACACATACACACACACACACACACACAGTTGCTGCTATTGAGACTAGTACCTGAACCTATCTAATTATTTCTACTATAGTGTTACACAGTTATCAGATGCACAATAGAGCTTACACGTTTTCACCTAATCCCAATGTACTTAGAAGGTGAATGACATCAGCAGGCCTGATAAAGTAGTGTGCTGGTAGATTTACAGTATGGCATGCAACTCAAAATGGTATAACCCACAAATTATATAATTCTCACACAAACAGTTGCCAGTATTGAGATTAGAACCCCTACCTATCTAGTTATTTATAACAATAGTGTTACACAATTATCAGCTGTGCCATGGAGCTTACATGATTTCACCTAGTGCTAATACACTTCTAAGGTGAATGACATCAGCAGGCCTAGTAAAATAGTGTGATGGGAAATTTACAGGGTGATACATAACTCAAAATGTTATAACCCACACAGTATATGATTCTCACACAAATACACATACAAACAGTTGTCAGTATTGAGATTACAACCAGTACCTTTCTAGTTATTTCTACAATAGTGTTACACAGCTATTGAACATGCTATGGAGCTTACATGATTTCACCTACTCCCATCATACTTCTAAGGTGAATGATATCAGCAGACCTAGTAAAGTAGGGTGATGGGAAGTTTACATGGTGGTACATGACTCAAAATGGTATAACCCACACAGTATATAATTTCTCACACAAACACACACAAAAACAGTTGTCAGTATTGAGATTAGAACCCCTACCTGTCTAGTTATTTATAACTATAGTTTTACACAGTTATCAGATGCACCATGGAGCTTACATGATTTCACCTAATCCCAACATACTTCTAAGGTGAATGACATCAGCAGGCTTAGTAAAGTAGTGTGATGAGAAGTTTACAGGGTGGGATATGACTCAAAATGGTATAAACCACTCGGTGTATGATTCTCACACAAACACACACACACACACACACACACACACACACACACACACACACACACACACACACACACACACACACACACACACAGTTGCAAGTATTGAGATTAGAACCCCTACCTATCTAGTTATTTCTACTATAGTTTTACACAGTTATCTGACCCACCACGGAGCTTACATGATTTCACTTAATCCCAATGTACTTCTAAGGTGAATGACATCAACAGGTCTCGTAAAGTACAGTGATGGGAAGTTTACAGGGTGGTACAAAACTCAAAATGGTATAACCCACACAATATATAAATTCTCACACAAACACACACACACACACACACACACACACACACACACACACACACATACACAACACACACAACACAATTGTCAGTATTGAGATAAGTACCTGTACCTATCTGATTATTTCTACTATAGTGTTACACAGTTATCGGATGCACCATAGAGCTTACATGCTTTCACCTAGTCCCAATGTACTTAGAAGGTGAATGACATCAGCAGGCCTGGAAAAGTAGAGTGATGGGAAGTTTACAGTGTGGTACATAACTCAAAATGGCGTAACCCGCACAGTATAAGATTCTCACACAAACAGTTGCCAACATTGAGATTAGAACCCCTACCTACCTAGTTATTTATAACTATAGTGTTACACAGTTTTCAGATGTGCCACAGAGCTTACATGATTTCACTTAGTCCTAATGTACTTCCAAGGTGAATGACATCAGCAGGCCTAGTAAAGTAGGGTGATGGGAAATTTACAGGGTGGTACACAATTCAAAATGGTATAATGCACACAGTATATGATTCTCACACAGACACACACACAAACAGTTGTCAGTATTGAGGTTAGAACCTGTACCTATCTAGTTATTTCTACTTTAGTGTTACACAGTCACCGGACATGCTATGGAGCTTACATGATTTCATGTACTCCCAACATACTTCTAAGGTGAATGACATCACAGGACATAGTAAAGTAGGGTGATGGGAAGTTTACAGGGTGGTACAGGACTCAAAATGGTATATCCCACACAGTATATAAATTATCACACAAACACATGCAGAAACAGGTGCCAGTATTCAGATTAGAGCCCCTACCTGTCTAGTTATTTATAACTATAGTGTTACACAGTTATCAGATGCACCATGGAGCTTACATGATTTCACCTAGTCCCAACATACTTCTAAGGTGAATGACATCAGCAGACCTAGTAATGTAGGGTGATGAGAAGTTTACAGGGTGGGACATGACTCAAAATGGTATAACCCACTAAGTATATGATTCTCACACACACACACACACACACACACACACACACACACACACACACACACACACACACACACACACACACACTCACACACACACACAGTTGGAATTATTGAAATTAGAACCCCTACCTATCTAGTTATTTCTACTATAGTGTTACACAGTTATCAGACACACCACCAGGCTTACATGATTTCACTTAGTCCCAATGTACTTCTAAGGTGAATGATATCAACAGGCGTAGTAAAGTAGGGTGATGGGAAGTTTACAGGGTGATACACAATTCAAAATGGTATAGCCCACACACTATATGATTAAAACACAAATGCAGACAGTTGCCAGTATTGAGAATAAATCCCTACCTATCTAGTTATTTATAACTAAAGTGCTGCACAGTCATCAGATGTTCCACAAACCTTACATGATTTCCCCTAATCCCAGCAAACGTTTAGGGTGATTGACATCAACAGGCCTAGTAAAGTAGGTTGGTGCGAAGTTTACAGCGCGGTACATGACTCAAAATGGTATAACCCACTCAGTAAATGATTTCCACACAAACACACACACACACACACACACACACACACACACACACACACACTGGAAAGTATTGAAATTAGAAGCCCTACCTATCTAGTTATTTTGACTATAGTGTCATAGTTATCAGATGGACCATGGAGCTTACATGACTTCATCTAGTCCAAAGATACTTCGAAGGTGAATGACATCAACAAGCCTACTAATGTAGGGTGATGAGAAGTTTACAGCTTGGTATATGACTCAAAATGGAATAACCCATACAGTATATACATTCTCTCTCTCACACACACATACACACACACACACACACACACACACACACACACACACACACACACACACACACACACACACACACACACACACACACACACACACACACACACACACACACACACACAGACACACACACACACACACACACACACACACACACACACACACACACACACACACACACACACACACTTGCCAGAATTTTGATTAGAACCCCTACCTATCTATTGATTTCTCATACAGTGTTACACAGTTACCAGATGCACCATGGAGCATACATGTTTTCACCCAATTCCAACGTACTTCTAAGGTGAAGCAGGCATAGTAAAGTAAAGTGATGGGAAGTTTACAGGGTGTACACAACTCAAAATGGTATAACACACACAGTGTATAATTCTCAAACACTTGCCAATACTGAGATTAGATTCCCCATATATCTAGTTATTTATAACTATAGTGTTACACAGTTATCAGAAGCACCACAGAACTTACATGATTTCACATAATCCCAATGTACTTCTAAGGTGAATGACATTAGCACACCTAGTAAAGTAGGGTGATGGAAAATTTACAGGGTGCTAAACAACTCAAAATGGTGTAACCCACACATTATATGATTCTCACAGAAACACTTGCCAGTATTGAGATTAGAACCACTACCTATCTAGTTATTTCTACTATAGTGTTATACAGTTATCAGACTTGCTACAGAGCTTACATGCTTTCACCTATTCCCATTGTATGTCTAAGGTGAATAACATCAGCAAGCCTAGCAAAGTAGGGTGATGGGAAGTTTACAGGGTGGTACACGACTCAAAATAGTATAACCCACGCAGTTTATGATTATCACACAAACAGACACAACCAGTTGCCAATATTGGAATTAGATCCTCTATCAATCTGGTTATTCCTACTATAGTGTTACAGTTATCAGATGCACCATGGAGCATACATGATTTCACCTCATCCCAACATACTTCTAAGGTGAATGACATCTAGTAAAATAGGGTGATGGGAGGTTTACAGGGTGGTACAGAAATCAAAATGGTTTAACCCACTAAATGTACGATTCTCACACAAACACTTGTCAGTATTGAGATTAGAACCCCAACCTATCTATTTATTTATAACTATAGTGTTACATAGTTATCAGATGCACTATGGAGCATACATGATTTCACCTCATCCCAACGTACTTCTGCAGTAAATGACATCAGCAGGCATAGTAAAGTAGTGTGATAGGAAGTTTACAGGGTGGTACACAACTCAGAATGGTTTAACCCACACAGTATATGATTCTCACACAAACACTTGTCAGTATTGAGATTAGGACCCCAACCTATCTATTTATTTATAACTATAGTGTTACACAGTTATCAGACACACTATGGAGCTTATATGATGTCACCTCATCCTAACATACTTCAAAGGTGAATGACATCAGCAGTCCTAGTAAAGTAGGGTGATGGGAAGTTTACAGGGTGGTACAGAACTCAAAATGGTATAACCCACAATGTATATGATTCTCACCCAAACACACACAAACAGTTGCCAGTATTGTGATTAGAACACCTACCTATCTTATTATTTCTTCTAGAGTGTTGCACAGTTATCAGACACGCTATGGAACTTACATGATTTCAATTAGTCATAACATATTTCTAAGGTGAATAACATCAGCAGACCTAGTAATGTAGGGTGATGGGATGTTTACCAGGTAGTAGACAACTCAAAATGGTATAACCAACACAGTATATGATTCTCCCACAATCACACTCACAAACAGTTGCCAATTTTGAGAATAGAGCCCCTACCTATCTAGTTATTTCTACTGTAGTGTTACACAGTTATCAGATGCACCACAGGGCTTACATAATTTCATCTTATCCCAATGTACTTCTAAGGTGAATAACAGCAGGCATAGTAAAGTAGGGTGATGGAAAGTTTACAGGGTGGTACACAATTTAAAATGGTATAACACACACACACACACACACACACACACACACACACACACACACACACACACACACACACACACACACACACACACACACACACACATATCCACTAGCCAGTATTGAGATTAGAACCCCTGCCTAACTAGTTATTTGTAGTATAGTGTTTAGCAGTTATTGCATGTGTTACAGAGCTTACTGGGCTGATAACTGGCCAAAGGTGTTGATATCTGCACAGCTGAGGTAAACGATTACAAGTGCCAGAAAGTCTGACTTCACTTTTTCCCTTAGATCTTGCTAGTTCTTTCTCACCTGTACTTCAGATAGCCTAATAGCTATGCAATTTAACAGGTTTTTGCATCAATTATTCTGGCACACCTGAGAGCCATCAGCAGTAGTTGTTCCTCTTGGAATTAGATTAAGTACTTAGTAGTTATGATCACACTTCCTGGCATGATTAAAATGCAGTTCTCTGTGCTTTTGCCCATTAACCTGGTGCACTTGGGCATTCTGAGGAACTGTTTCAACTGCCTCATGTACACAGATAACCCTCTTCTTTAAACTCCCAACACTCAGACTTGTGAGAAATACCCCTATATCACCAAATTACAAGATATGCACTCTCCAGTGAAGACTGGACTAGCTGGTCAAGAGGAAAAGGGTCAACACCTGCACCACACCACATGGAACACATGCCCCTCCATAACACCCACTATTACAGCACTGACATACAAAAAACACACACCCACCTTCACAGAGGCACTCAACAGATATTTAGCCAAACAGCAGAAACCATCAAGACAGTCACCCAGTTGACCACCACAAACCAGCACAAAGCACAGGGCACATATCTCACCTACACAGTGTGCTGCTCAACCTAAGCCCCTAAGGCAAACTACCTTGCCTAATACACATAGGTGACTCAATAGTAGGCACACAGATGACCCACTCACTAGGTTGAACATGGAGATGGTAACAGTCAGCTGTCTATCAGGTGCCAGAATAGAAACACATAACACACCCAGTCATGTCACTCCACAACAACTATAAGTATCACTCTGTCATTGTCCATGTGTATGTGAATGAACTGCAATGCACCTCCCTGGACTACATGAAAAGAGACATGATGGAGCTCTCAGAATGTGTGGGCCAGGCAGGTATGACAGTAGCTCTAAGCAATATACTACTGTCACCCAGAATGATACCGCAGTACAAAACAAATGATTGACTTCAACAATTGGCTTAAGTGTCTGGTGTCATTCTCAGGTGATCCAGTATCTGTTTGCTTGGGATGACATGATTGACAAACTGTGATGGCTTGCAAGAGATGGCTTGCATCTGTCACCCCAGGGTTTCCAGGTACTGGCTAAGTGTCTTGCCACCCCTATAGGCAGTGATCCAAATCGGGTCTATATTAAATCACTGAACTCTTAATAAAGTGAACGGTGATTGATCGACCCCATGTAAGCGAAAGCTTACAATGTCAAAGTGTCAGAACAGAGATTTTAAATCACTGTTCCAACAAAAAAATAAATAAATAAATAAATAAAAATCAATTTCAAACATTATATTAAGTGGGGGGCTTTGCCCCCACACCCTTCTACTTAAATATACCAACTCCGAGACCACACTACAGTGCCGAAAATCGAAACGTACTGAAGCGGCCAAGCAAATTCTTTCCCAGGGAAAGAATTTGCTTAACAGCCACTTCGATATTTTGCATTTTTAGCCTTTTAAGTTCGACCAAGAAGAATGCGTCTTTGGTCTTCTAATATAGACCCTTCCAAATCAAATTACCACCATAACAGCTATACATATATGCAATCTGAGGGTCAAGCTGCTCAAAACTAGACATCTAAATCTCAAGATGCAGCCACTCGAAGCACTCCTCAAAATAGAGAACATTGACATTTGTGCTGTAATGGAGACCTGGTTTACAGTTGCAGACAGCACCCCTGCACTACCAGGCTATAAATCATTCCACACCTGTCAGCCACAAAACATGTACCACAGCTCAAAAGGTGGTGGTGTCTCCATATTAATAAAGGATATGCACACTTCCAGACTAGTATCCCAGCATAATGCATTTGAGATACTTTAGGTACAACTGACATTGGGTAATAGTGTAATCCAGGTCCTAGCCTGCTATAGGTCCCCTTCCATGTCGCTAGACTCTCAATCCACATTCCTCAACACCCTGGAATCTATCAAGGTCCAACCCAACACTCTCATACTAGGAGACTTCAACTACCCCTCCATCAACTGGGAAAGATACTCAAGCACCAATACACTGGCCAAAAGGTTCCTGGAATTCATCAGTTCCAATGCTCTGGACTAGCTCATTCTGACACCCAGTAGAGGAATTAACTTTCTTGACCTTTGTTGATTATTAACATATGGGACCATTGCTTGACAATAATAGTCAATTTCTACCTGGTCAGATCCAACCATGAAGTTATCATCATGGAAATCCACATCTCAACCACCTTGAAAAATTCTTCCAAAGCTGACTTTGTAGTTCTAAAAACAGATGTGGCTAACTTCACAGCACCCATGCCAATGTAAAATACCTTCATGACTGCCGAATCATACACCAATTCACTGTACAAACAAGTACATCAATCCGTGGAACTAGCCATACCCAACCGAACCATGACACTCTCCTCCAAACATTGGAGGCCAATCTGGTGGTCCACTGCCATTAATAGCCTGTACAACAGAAGGAAGAAACGGTTGCAGAAAAAGACGGAGTCCCAGGAGTGGTAAAACTCCCTTATTAGCCTCAATAACAACTTGAGATCCCTCATGAAATCACCTAAAGCCAGCTATGATGGTAGAAATACAGCAGACACTGACAACAATCACAAAGCCTTTGATAGCTATATCAAGAATCTCCACAGCAATACCCAGAATGCTACCTCCTATACTGAGCCAACATATATTGCCAAATTTCTTGCCAACACATTCAAGTCCAGCTTTACCACTATATCCCACCCCAGGAGAACAATCAGAATGCTAGGCACCCAGGATTACTCCTGCCCAGGTTACACCTGCATTGTTCACAGACAAGAATACAGCTTCCATGGTACCCAAAATTATCTCTGGCTGTGTTCTACATGAACTACAAAGATACCTGGCACCACATCTGTGTGCCCTGTTTAGTCACACCATCACCCCAGGCTTTGTCCCTCCCAAATGGCACACTGCTAAAGTCATCTCTCTCCATAAAGGTGTAGCAACTACAGACCCTTGGAATTATCAAACAATTAGCCAGAGGAGTCTGATATGTATAGCTATGGAGTGTATCATCAGGGACTTGATCGACAAACATATAGGTAATCTCCTAACTCTGGACCCCACACAGTTTGGCTTTGTGAAAGGGAGATCATGCCTGCTCAACCTCATTGACTTCTTTGAGTCAGTCACCAGGGCTGTGTATGACAGGAAGGCACTGCATACACTCTACATCAATCTGGCCAAGGCTTTTGATACCATTCCTCAGTCAAACTAGGCATCAACCCCTATATCATTAGGGGGGTTGCAAATTGGCTCACAGATAGAACACACAGTGTGAAAGTAGTGAGCTCCAAGTCAGACTGCCAACCAGTCATGACTGGAATCCCACAGGGATCACTCCTGGGTACTCTCCTGCTCAACATTACTTCTCAGGAGTCCAGGTCAACACAAAGGAACTCTGGCTGACCATGTTCACAGACAACTGCAATCTGGGAGCCATCATTAACTCCACAAGAGATGAAGACATCCTACAGAAAGACCTCACTGAGACCACTGACTGGTGTTGAAACTATGACCTGAAGCTTAACACCACAAAATGCATCATCCACCTCTTTGATAAAAACTTGGTTCCCACTAGGTATCACATTGATGGGAGCCCACTTAACATCGTAGGTCTTATAAGAGATCTGGGGACACTGGTAGACAGCAACCTCTCCTTTAGCCACCACATTGCCACTGTAGTCAGGAAATCCTTCTATGTGGCACATCTCATTACCAAGGGTTTTGCATCCAGGAAGAAAGAGGCCATCATCTCTGTGTACTCTTCCCTCATTAAACCAATAATCAAGTATAATGGCCCATTTGGCATGCACCTCACTACACATCTGCAACAGCTGGAGAGGCCACAGAAGTACCTCACAAAGAGGATTCTAGGCATTAAACACATGTACTACACAGACAGAATCAAAAGAATCCAGGTATTCTCTGTCTCATATCTCCTACTTAGAGACGATCTCTGCTTGACTTGCAAAGCCATGTCTGACTCAACTCTTTTAGAAATGCTACACCTAAAGACGTTCTAATCCCTCTGCACCACACACAGCAGGGACCTTGACATCATTACCACAATAATCTCAACATGCTGTAGAGACAGGTTCTTCACCCAGAGACTGCACATTGCCTGGAATGTACTTCCCATACAGGTTAAGCAAAGCACCTAGATGACCCTGGTCCAGAGAGATCCTGATGAGTGAATGTGTAACAGAAAGT